>NC_067485.1:74057645-74205145 GCF_947179515.1 Apodemus sylvaticus | reverse complement strand
TACCAGAGATAATGAACTTATGGAAAGAAAAGGTTTACTTTGGCTTTCAGTTGTAGTCTATAATTGAGTGATGCTGTAGCTTTGGACCTCTGGGAACATGGGAACAGGAGAAAAAAGGAAGGTGTGAGGTCCTACAGTTCCCTTTAGGGGCGTGCCTGCAAAGACCTAAGGGCATCCCACAAGGCCAGACCATGTCCATGCATTTTTGCTACGGCATCAGAAAATACTTTTAAGCCATGTATCAGGCTATGGGAAGAATTCCATATATCATTTTGTTTTAACGATTTTAATTGCAGTAGAATTACATCACTTCCTCTCCCTGTCATTTTTCCAGCCCCTCTCAGCTACCTCTCTCAAACTCCTCCCATGGCCCCCCTCATGTTAGTAGTCTCTTTTCCTTTGATTCCATTTGTTACATACCTGGAAATGTATATATACAACCTGCTATGTCCATTTTTGCTATAATCTTTGATGCAAATGTTGTCCTTTAAAAATACCTATTTGGAGTATGTTCTATAAGAAAGAATGCATTATTTCATATGCACATACTTGCATATACAAACATGGGTAAAGTTAAGAATATGTTAATTGACTATTATAGCAACCACTTCACAATGTATATGCAAATCAACTCACCATGTTGTATGTCTTACTTAAACGACATGTTTATATATACTAAAAGGAGAAAAGAAGTGTTTTTATTTTGAAATAATGATAGAGTTGCAGGAAATTTCAAAAAAGAAATGTATGGGACGTTCCTACGTACATTTCATCCCGTTTTCTCAGTGCTAACTTGTTGCTAACTTGTATTATTATGCAGCAATATTAAAATTGGGAAATTGATGTTGATGTATTTTTCTTGAAGTTTCATTTTATGATTTGTGTGTGTGAGATACACACACACACAAACACACACACACACACACAGAGAGAGAGAGAGAGAGAGAGAGAGAGAGAGAGTGTGTGTGTACACCGCCTGTGTGTGTGTATCAATGGAAGCCAGGGAGGGTGTCAGGGTTCCTGGAGCTGGAATCACAGGCAGTTATAAGCTGGAGGAAAGGCAAATGCTCTTAACCCATCTCTCCAGCACCGAGCCATCTCTCAGCGCCAAATACAATCTCCCCATTCATTTCCAGCATTGTTTTACTTGTGTGGCTCCGACATCACACTACATGTATCTCTAGGGAACAGGAAGTTTCTACTCACAAATGAATTAATGGAGTTAGCAGTCCTTTCATTTGATTATTTTGATGTCTGGGGAAATAGCTATCCTCTGAGCAGAAGTATTAGTTCTCTTGGTGGGACACACGTATTTCTGGACCCAGTGAGGGAGACCAACTTAAATTTGTGTTTTAAGCTCTAGTTCAGAGCGAACCTGTAGTCCATTATTTTTTCATGCATCCATTTAAACCATTCAGGAATGCATTGCCCACTGGTCTAATTCTCAGTGTTAATACCCGTGCATATTGGATTATTGCTACTCTGTGCCTAAGGAGACATATACACCATTTAAATGCCCCGCTATTTATGACAGTAAAAGGCTCCACAGTGATCCACACAGGTAATACAAATTAAAAAGGGCCCATCGGTAACATTAGGAAGATGGGCATTTTCTTTGCAGCGACTAATCCTAACATTTGTAGCCTGCATGCCTTCATCTCCGTATTCTCAAATGTCTTTTTCTGTTCCCTGTGTGGCACAGTCTCCATGGGCCCCGATGCTGACACTCAGAGGAGAAAAAACCAGGACAAGGCAGGTTGTTATACAGCATGCAGGCCTTAGATGGAGTGTAATCTGTGAAATGGAGGAGGTTATTTAAGTAATGAATCGTCAGTAATGCTCTTCAGGCACAAAGCAATTTTGTGTCATTTTTCAGACTCCGAACTCCAAGACACTTGCAAGAATTTAAGATAAATGTAGCCACGTGCTAGACCGTCTTAGCCAGTGTAGTCTCAACTGTGCTCTACATGCCATGGCTTACTGGTTTCGTTCGTTTGTTTTCAGTATCTTAATTTTGCCTAGCGGTGGATGATAGTTGAGAAATAAAGGCAACTTTGAGACTGGAAGGTATTGGTGTGTAGACTTCAAGCTCCCAATACCTTATCGTTGCCTTCTTCACTCAGAACATGGTCTTCTTCCTGTCCAGATGCTGTGTCTAAGTTAGGGTTTCTTTGGACCCTCTACAAGGACGCCTGGCTTGGGCAGCTTCCGTTCTTCCTCTGCCTACATGAGTCGGGATGCTTCAGATGCAAGCACAAGTGAGAAGAACTGCGTCACCACAACTGGCACCGTTCAGATCTTTATCAACACCACATCCGACAGAGGGCTTATATCCAAGCTATACAAAGAACTCAAGAAGGTAGACTCCAGAGAGCCAAACATCCCCCCTAAAAATGGGGTACAGAGCTAAACAAAGAATTTTCCCCTGAGGAATATCGAATGGCTGAGAAGCACCTAAAGAAATGTTCAACATCCTTAGTCATCAGGGAAATGCAAATCAAAACAACCCAGAGATTTCACCTCACACCAGTCAGAATGGCTAAGATGAAAAACTCAGGAGAAAACAGGTGCTGGAGAGGATGTGGAGAAAGAGGAACACTCCTCCACTGCTGGTGGGGTTGCAAGCTGGTACAACCACTCTGGAAATCAGTCTGGCAGTTCCTCAGAAAACTGGGCCTGGCACTTCCGAAGGACCCTGCTATACCACTCCTGGGCATATACCCAGAGGATTCCCCAGCATGCAATAAGGACACATGCTCCACTATGTTCATAGCAGCCTTATTTATGATAGCCAGAAGCTGGAAAGAACCCAGATGTCCCTCAACGGAGGAATGGACACAGAAGATGTGGTATATATACAAAATGGAGTACTATTCAGCCTTTAGAAACAATGAATTCATGAAATTCGTAGACAAATGGATGAAACTGGAGAATATCATCCTAAGTGAGGTAACCCAGTCTCAAAAGAACACTCATGGTATGCACTCACTGACAAACAGATATTAGCCTAGAAGCTTGGAATACCCAAGACACAATGCACATATCAAATGATGTTCAAGAAGAAGGAAGGAGTGGCCCCCAGTTCTGGAAAAGCTCAGTGCAGCAGTGTCAGGGAATTCCAGGTCAGGAAAGTGGGAAGGGGTGGATTGGGAAACAGGGGAGGGAAGAGGGCTTATGGGAACTGGCCTGAGCGGTCCTCAACAGACAGGTGAGAGCTTCCGTGTTCTGGAAATTCTACCCGGCTCCCCTGGGTGAGCAAGGAGTGCTTTTAGCCGCAGAGCCATCTCCTCAGCCCCTGAGTGTGCTTTCCTGTACAACCCAGGACCATCGTCCCAGGGATGCCACGCCCACAGGGAGCTAGGTCCTCCTGTTCAGCATTAGTCAAGAAAACGCCCCACAGGCTTTCCCACAGGCCACTCTTTAGGTTATTTTCTAGGTGGAGGTTTTCTTTTCCCAAATGATAGTAATTTGAGTCAAGTTGACAAAACACTAGCCAGCACAGTCATAAAGTCATAGCACCCTTTGAATACATGGACCGGAAGTCGCTGGCTAGCACCAAGTGTAGCGTATGGTCACCAGGGCTGCAAGCCTCTCCGATCCCTAGCGCGAGAGACCCCTGTGAAGTCGTCACTAACCACCGTAAGTTATGGCGTGACTAGAGGAAGAACGGTGGCTACATTTTTCAGAGGGATCATGACACCGAGTCTTCAACTGTCGCCTTCTTGAAAAGATCAACTTTAGACTTCATAAAGAAAGAGCTTCAGTAGAAGAGCAGCAGAAGCCCGTGTTCGAGAGCCCCGCCCCTTCCTGGAGTACCCTGCTTTTCCACCTTCCTCTGGATCCAGCCAGGGAAAGTAGACAACTGAACGCCAGCCAGGAAGGAGAAAGGAAACTTACCCTTCACATACGATTCATGTTGAAATCCCCCCAAGGCAGTGCCTATGTCCAGGTTGGATGACTACACCTATTCTTTGAGTCTAACATCTTGTTCGTCTTATTTCTTGTAACTTGACAGGTAGTTTGTTGTTTTTTTTTTTTTTAAATACCTCATGTACTAAATTTGTCCCCACATCATTATATAAGAGGAAACTATGGGCTCAACCCTCTGCTCAAGTCAGACTTCTCAGGAGTGGGATTGTCCTCTCTATAAAATGGGAAAATAATATGCACTTTGAAGGATTGAGAATCTAGCGGAAATCGCTCTAAGTACTCCACTAGCTGAGGATTGCCATTTTTGCATTTTTTTCATCTTTGACCAATTCTAAGTCAGCCTCTTACATGCAGATCTAATTCTGTTTGTAATTACCTTTTCAGGGGAGGGGATATTAGAAATAGACACTTGAAGCTATCTCCTTATGGCTATCAGACTATTAAAATAACACAAGCCAAATACTTGAAATTCCCCCAAGAATCTCATGGTGAGGAAAGAAAGGGCCTTCAGTTCATCCAGAGCAGGCACTATATTTCTCCTCTGGCTCCCCACTCCCAAAAAGAGATTCACAACTTGCCATATTACTTTGTAGGACAGAGACAAGAAAATGAAGCAACTGGTTACCACATCCAGGCCAGTACCGCTAAATGCATAATTCTTGTCCTCTATTTAAAGCTACATCTCAGGGCCCTAAAGATGGACTTGGGTATCAATTTCATTACTCTTTTCCCTTCTTAATGTGGACACACTGAATAAATACCTTTTCTCTGCTTTTCATGACTACTTGTTTAGATGGCAAACTGGTGTCAGATGGCTGAGGGCAGCTTGTTGGTACTGAGGGCCCTAGCTTTAAGCCCAAAATCTTGAGCAACACTGTCCAAAAGTATTTGAGTCTTTGGATGCTGGGAGATGACTCAGTGGTTAAGAGAGCTTTCAGAGCTTTCTAAAAGACCCAAGTTTAGTTCCTAGGCCCCACACCCGGTGGCTCACAGCTGCCTGTAACTCCCGCTCCAGGGTATCCTACACCTCAGGCTCCAAGGGCACCTGCACTTACATGAGCTTACCCTACACACAGGCACACACATTCCCATAATTACAAATAAAATAAAGTGCTTTTAAAAATATTTGCTTCTGGTATTTATCCTTGGGGTGAAGAAATGTATATATTTTTTATATTTCACTAGCAAAGTTTTCTAAGAAACATAGACTTTTACTCCACAGGTACTGGAGATGTAAACGAGCCCTATGCCTCTCACGAACAAAAGCGTGGCCTCAATTTTGTACATCCTCGTTCCTATGAAAGCAATGTTCCTTAAGATGTATGTAGAACTCGAGCAGGTGTTAAGAAACAAGCTAGTGGTGATTTCAAGATTAAAAAAGAATATAGAATACCAGCAAGGCTGTGACAAACATTTTTTAAATGGGGAAGAGAAAGGAAAACCACAGTCAAAAATTGGTATTTTAGATTTAACCACTGCTTTCATTTGCTAACCTCTGGCCCCATTTTGTCTACACATCCTAAAGTGTAGGCTGTATGAGATGATAACCTACTATAAAATATTGATAGAATACTCCACAGGCATCGTGCGAGCAGCCGTTACCACATCTGTCACGAATAGAAGCCCGAGAGTTAGTGTGCTGGGGACATTCTGGATCTGCGAAGGGCTGCATTTTAATGCTGTGTTTGCAATGGGAAAAGCATAAAGGAGGAATAACACGGGTTCCTAGCCATGCATACCATACCATACATCTGCAATCAAAGGCAATCCATCTTTTGATGATGAGGGTGATTTTCTGGGCATCATTTTCAATCCTTTGTTGAAACAAGTACCCGTCTCTCCATTAACCTTCTCAGAGAAGGTACATCACCCTGACAATTTAAGCCTCATCTTAGAGCCTTCTGTGTAATTTACACATTTCAAGTTTTCTAATGGGCTCTTTGTATCAAAACCACCATTGGCAGGAAAATCTGTCTTTGAATCTTCATCTTGAAAGCGTTGTTGAAAGGACTATGTGA
This sequence comes from Apodemus sylvaticus, assembly GCF_947179515.1. NCBI lineage: Eukaryota > Metazoa > Chordata > Mammalia > Rodentia > Muridae > Apodemus > Apodemus sylvaticus. The sequence goes on along the minus strand of NC_067485.1, from coordinate 74,199,197 downwards.
AGTTCTCCACAGCTATTATTAAGGGGAAGGTTACACTAAACCGTGACTAAATTAAATGAAGTATAGCTTTGAGAGAGAAGGGTATTACTTAGAAATGTAATGACAAAGGCAAAAAGGATCTCAATTTCAAATTCAAACATTTCTTTTGCCTCGCAGCCTCTGCAGATTAATGCCAAGAAAATACATTGCACGCTGCAGAAATACCCATGTAATGGGTGATAGTTTCCGGTATTATGTAACAGGAGATGTGATTCTGCATTTTACTGTTTGCTAGTTCAGTTCTATAATTTTCCCAGAGGAGCTTCTGCGGAATAGAGTGACCTACTGGATCTAGAAGCCTTTCCCAACATGTCTGTTTTCCTTCTCATTTTTATAAGGGCCATTTTTATTAAGGAATATCCTATACATCTTTCTTTTCTTTTGTTTGGGGCTCACAACATACAAGGTGGTTGTTTTGGTTGGTTGGTTCCCCCAACCTCCTTCTGCAGTGTTGGGCATCGAACTCAGGACTTTGCAGACTCTGCAGCACCAGCTTCTCTCTTGGGTGTTGAAATTGTTTCCGAGGCATAAGTAAGTAATCAAGAATAGAGCTAGGCGGTGGTGGTGCACGCCGGTAATCCCAGCACTCGGGAGGCAGAGGCAGGAGGATTTCTGAGTTTGAGGCCAGCCTGGTCTACAGAGTAAGTTCCAGGACAGCCAGGGCTATACAGAGAAATCCTGTCTCGAAAAAAACTAAATAAAAAAAATGTAATCAAGAATCAGAAGAACTCGGGGAAAATCGGACAGAAGCAGAGCCAAATCTTGTGCACGGCCGGCCTCCTTTTGTGAATGAAGTTCTATCGGAGCATTGGGCCGGGCCGTTCGTTTGCAGGTCTGCAGCTGCTCCCAGGTTACAGGAACAGGGCTGAGTATCTGCGAGGAGGACTGTGTGGCTCACCAATATCAAAGCAGTTACCATGTGACCCTTCGCAGAAATGTTTGCTGCCATCTAATCCCTGCTATGAAAACGACTGACATAAGATATCTCCCTAGGCCTGGAATGGGGAGAAGCAGACCAGCAGGCTTCTGCCGACCCCATCCCAGCACTGAGCAGCCCTGTGTTGGGGCCAGAGGAGGAAGGGACGCCTCTCAACGAAGTGTTGGATTTAGAACGGACTGTGTGCCTGCAAAGACTTTATTGCAGAAAAGGTTCTGGCCATGGAAGATAGGACTATTTAAAAATACATTTGTCTGAGCAATGTGGGAAAAAATGACATTTAAGGTTCTTTAAGAAGCAAGTGGGTTCGGCTAGGAAGATAAAATTCATTTAAATGTTTAATCTGAGTTACTTCGCCAGGTAGATAAGTGAACCTTTTGCAATTTTATTTTCACTTGTGTTTAAAGGGCAGGTGATATTTCTCTTCATGAGTTATTTAATGGGCTGCATCGCCACTGGTGCGCTGCCTTGCAGATAAAGTGGCTGTGTCTTTTTTTTTTTTTTTTTTTTGCAGTAGATTTCCTTTGTTTTGTGATGGAGTAGGGTGTGTCTCTTAAACATATAATTGAAGCCTAATTGTTACTTCATCACTATTTCATGCATGTATTTAACACTCATATATTCACTCAATATTGCATAGTGTATAAAATCACTATGTGTGTGTTTCTTCTGATCCTACGGGTTGCCTCCAAGCCTCTTTTGATGTCTACACCCCACCCCCAAGGCGCCCTATTGCTCAGGTACAAGCCACTGACTTCTTTCCTACCACCTTCTTGATCTCATGCTCCATTGTCTTTAAAAACCTTTCGTCAGGCCGGAGAGATGACTCACCAGTTAAGAGCATGCACTGCTCTTGGAAGAGGACCTGAGTGTGGCTCATGGCACCCAATGCTTTGTGACTCACAATCCTCTGTAACTCTAGCTCCTGCGGATGTGACATCTCTGAAGTCTGAGAGCATCTGTACTCATGTACACATACCCACTCACAGGCATACACGTGCACACAAATAAAAATTCAATATAAACAAATACATATGTGTGTGTGTGCGCCCACGTGTGCGGGTATGTGCTGCATGTGTGTGTGGTGTGTGTATACTTAAATGTTTGTGAATGTGTACATATGTGCATCACATGGGAAAAAGTTAGAGGTTAGCACCAGTGTCTTTCTATATTGACCTCTACATTATTTTTACAATATTTTTGAAATTATAATGGCATTATTTCCCTCTTCTCTTCCCTCCTTTCAAGCTTTCTCAGTACCTTGCCCCTTCCTTTCTTTCTCAAATTCACAACTTTTTGTTCATTAGTTGTCATATCTCTTCCTCCCTATCTGTCTCTCTGCCTCTGTCTCTGTGTCTGTCTCCCTCTGTCACACACACACACACACACACACACACACACACACACACCCTGCTCTTGAAAATAGATGAATTCAACCTGTTCAGTTACTGTAATGTTACTTAAACGTTTATGACTTCAGCTGACCATTTGATATTGAGTAAACAATATGGCGGAGGGGGCACTCTTGCCTAAAAAAGATCATTTCTTTCTCCCACCTTTAGCATTGCCTAGAGTTCCTTGTTTAGGGTTGAGACCCTGAAAGCACTTCCCCTTCCACATTAGCATGACCATTGGTGACCTCCTTGCCCAGGTCTTGTTTAGACAGCCATGCTGATGAGACTTCATGGCAGCTAGCCTCTCTGACATTTCTAGAAGACACAGTCCCATAACAAATTTCCTGTTCCTTAACTCTTACAATCTTTTCTTCCCCAAGTTTTGGGTGCTTGAATTATTTTGTAGGCATAACTTTTGAGATTGAGTACCACATAATCTCTTGTTCTCTGTATATTTATCAGTTGTGGTTTAATGTAATGGTCTCCATCTGTTGCAAAGAGAAATTTCTTTAGCAAGGAGTGATGGTTGCACTTATCTGTGGGTATGAAAATAAATATTTAGAATGTAGTTAGGGATTATGCAAGTTTAGTAAAATGGTGGTTGTAGGCTCTCTTCCAAGATTCTTAACTCCACTAGCCTTGGGTAATCGGCTAGGGTTCCAGCTGCAGGCATGATTTTCCTCTTGACAAGAAGACTATAAGACTAATTAGAGAGCTGTTGGTTACCACAAAGATATGTGTGCCACTATTATTGTGCCTTTGGGTTTATTGTGGCACGCTGGTCATTGTTACCATCACATTTTTTTGAGACAGAGTTATTCAATGGATCTGGAGCTCACTGATTCAACTAGACTTAATGGCGGGCCAGCAAGTCCCAGGAATTCTCCTGTTTTTCCCTCTCCAGTGCTGCGACTACAAGCACATGCTGTACCTAGCATATTATTTAGGTGCTAAGGATTTAAGCTCAGGTCTTTGTGCTTTCCAGGTGAGCACTTTAACAACTCAGCCATTTTCCTGGCTTTGAAAATCTTTTTACTTTCATTAAAATGTTTTACTTTTATTTTGAATTATGTGCATGTTTTTGAGTCTGAATGTGGATATGTGTATGGGTGTAGGTGTCCATGGAGACCAGCAGAGAGTGCAAGATCTTTTGAACTGGAGTTACAGGAGATTGTGAGCCACCCAATATGAATTCTGGTGACTGATATTCAGTTCTTCTGTAGGAGCAATGTATGCTTTTGGCCAGTGAGCCATCTTCTCACACTGGCTTTAAAAGTCTTTTATGAAACACTCACAGATTTATAATTACAATCTGACCCTGCTTCCTGTGTGGCTATGACCAGATACTGGTTCCTGTATGACTTGGTCCTGAAACCCTGACAGAGGCAATGAGAGAATGGGGTAATGTTAGGCCCTCAAGAAACAACAGACATATGTACAGAAAAGATGGTGGGCTGTGCTCACTCCAATGGAGGTCACCTACCAGACAAGCCAGCATCAACATGTTTATTAGACACAGCAAATGACTAGGAGTTAGTTGCTTTCCATAATAGGTCCCTTTAGGAGATCAGCCTCAGGTTGCAGTCACCTGGGAAAGGTGCCAGGGTTGCTAGCTTTTGCACACAATCATCAACATTTGCACAGGGACCAGAGGAAGATTTTTGTCACTTTCCTTAGCTTGACCCAAGAAAAACTTTGTCACTTCCCATGAGTCTTAAGGCATTTGTCTTTGACCATAACACACACCCACTTAGTACTTTACTGACTGCTTATACATTCACTCAAGGTCTCCTCTGCTCCTTACAGTCTGACACAGTTTATTCTTCTTCTATTCTTATCTGTACAACAATAGCATCCAAAGCATACCAGTGTAGTGGGGTATTCCTGTGACAACTTGACTATGTTTCAGGGAGGACTGTGGAAGGACTTTGGAACTGTGGTCTAGAAGAGCCATTCGGTGTTAAGAGCTCTGTGGGATGTTGTGTAGGAGCTTGGAAGATAATGTTGAGAACAGTGCAGAAGATGGAGACCTGGCTTGTGAATATGTTCACTATTGTATTGGCTGGTTTTGTGTGTCAACTTGACATAGGCTGGAGTTGTATCATAGAGAAAAGAGCTTCAGTTGAGGAAATGCCTCCATGACATCCAGCTGTAAGGCATTTTCTCAATTAGCGATCAAGAGGGGAGAGAGCATTGTAGTGATACCCCTAGCAGTCTTGGGTTCTTAAAGACCCCGAAACATCCCTTCATGGCCTCTGCATCAGCACCTGATTCCTGACCTGCTTGAGTTCCAGTCTTAAATTCCATTGGTGACGAACAGCAGTATGGACATATAAGCTGAATAAACCCTTTCTCCACAATTTGCTTCTCCGTCATGATGTTTATGCAGGAATACAAACCCTGACTAAGAAAAATTGGTACCAGTGTAGTGGGGTATTCCTGTGACAATTTGACTATGTTTCAGGGAGGACTGTGGAAGGACTTTGGAACTTTGGGCTAGAAGAGCCATTCAGTGTTAAGAGCTCTGTGGGATGTTGTGTAGGAGCTTGGAAGATAATGTTGAGAACAGTGCAGAAGATGGAGACCTGGCTTGTGAAACTTCAGAGGGAAGATTAAAGACTCTTCCTTTCAGGGCCATTGCTGTTTTGATTGTGAAGATTCTATAATTTTGGTTAGCTAGGGCTGATGAATCAGCTGTGATTAACAAGGAATCAGAACTACTAAAGTGAAAACTTTGCATTACTGGGACTATTGATGCTGGTTAGCTGAAGCTAAGAAATTAGAGGTGATTAAGAAGAGACCAGCATAACTGAGGTGAAATCTTCTGGGAAGTGTTTTCTGAGAGCACAGAGGCTGTGTTCCAGAGATAGCCAAGGTTGTACCTTGTACTTCAGATAGACTTGATAATGTGTAAGAGTCACCCAAGGCATGAAGGCATGAAGGGGTTATGGAGAGTAGCTGAGGCTTGCCACTGTGAGAGGCCGTGGAAGGACATTGGTGAAGGTGCAGCCTCAGTTGCAGTTGATGGCCGGGGACTGAGGAGGTCATGCAAAGGAGTTGAGGCTTGGCACCATGAACAACCTGAGAGGCTATTGATGAAGCCTAGTTGCAGCAGAAGACAGCAGAGTTTTGCAGATGTCGGGACCATGAGATGGCCACCAAGAACAGCAGCAGTAGTGGAGTACAGGCATCGGGAGCCTAGAAGACATGGTGTGTGCTACAAAGGGTAGAGCTGGAGACATGACCCAAGCCCTTCGAGGAGGCCAAAAGAAGGGATCCCAGATATTGGACAGTTGGAATTTGATTTTGCTTTTGATTGTGACTGAGCCCTGATATTTTTTCCCTCTTGAAGGAAGAAGGTATTTTAGTGGAGCCCACAGTTAAGAGACTTGGAATTTTTAAATGACTTTGAATTTTAAAAGATATTGGATATTATTTTAAAGGGATTGACATTTTAATATGTAAGAATTTGCAAAGACTGTGGGACTTTTAAAGTTATTTAGATCTTGTGGATGAATAAGAAAGTAAGGGTTGAGGCTTAATAGTGATGTGTTTGTGTGTCAAGTTAGCAAGGGGTCAATTGTACTGGCTGGTTTTGTATCAACTTGACTCAAGCTGGAGTTATCACAGAGAAAGGAGCTTCAGATGAGGAAATGCCTCCATGAGGCCCAACTGTAAGGCATTTTCTCAATTAGTGGTCAATGGGAATGGCTTCTTGTGGGTGGTGCCATCCCTGGGCTGGTATTCTTGGTGTCTATAAGAAAGCAAGCTGAGTAAACCAGGAAAAGCAAGCCAGTAAGTAACATCCCTCCATGGCCTCTGCATCAGCTCCTGCCTCCTGACCTGCTTGAGTTCCAGTCCTGACTTCCTTTGGTGATGAACAGCAGTGTGGAAGTGTAAGCTGAGTAAACCCTTTCCTCCCCAACTTGCTTCTTGGTCATGATGTTTGTGCAGGAATAGAAACCCAGAGTAAGGCAAGTATTCAGCACAAAATTTCTCATACCAGACTCCCAGTTGTGGCAGTTCATATTTTGAAACCATCTGGCTTGGCCAGAAGGCATAGCTATGCGGTTATCACAGATGTTCCTCTGCGATGTTTCTGGAAGTTCTGTTATCAGTACTTATATGGATAGACTTTGAGTAAAGCGTATTTCTCTTCCTGCAATATTATGGCTTCACGCATCATTGAAGGCTGAATGGAATAAAAGTTGAACTTCTTCCCCACTAAGTAATCAGGGACTCTGCAACTGATGCTCTTTGGACCAGAACTGCACTGCATAGCTCCATTGTAGGTCTTAGCCTGTCAACTGGATTGTAAGCCTGCATCCATGAGCTAATTTGTTAAATAAATTTCTTTCTATGTATACACACAGAGTACACAGACACAGAGGCACAGATGCACACACTCAGCACACACCCACACAGAGGCACTGACACAGACACACACACAGAGGCACAGACACACACACAGACACACACACACACACACACACACACTATACTGATACTATTTCTCTGAAACTCTGTAATGTGTGGAGCTTTTCCTTCAGGTGCATGCATCCTGGTTTTTTGTTTGTTTGTTTGTTTGTTTGGTTTTTTTTTTGACACAGTTAGGCTCCACCTCCAGGGTCCAAAATCTTGAGGTTGTCTTTAAATGTGCTCATTTTCTCCTATGTTATGATCAACCCACCATCCAATCCTATCTACCTTGCAACTGCTCCTTTCCTCTCCATCACTACAAGCAACCCTGGTCAGGATAACTGGTGCCTCTCTTGGGGGCTCTGTTTCTTCTACTGGCCCGATGCTTCTAGCTGTGTTTCTATCCTATCTGATCTCATGGCAGCCAATGCTACCATAGGAAACGTATGCTCTAGTGAAAGCCTTCCAGCAATTGTTCCTTCACCTGGAATAAAAGCCAATGTTTCTAAAGCAATTCCATTGTACTTTCCCGACTATCCCAGAGCAACCCTGTCTCAGGGTCTCTGTATTTGGTGTCCTCAGGGCTGACCTATTCTTCCCTCACACCATTCAAGCAATTGCTCAGATACTTAACCAAATCTAAAATACTCTCCCATGCAAACTGTACCTACCCACTCTTCATTGATAACTATTGACTATCATAATTATGGTAATTATTATATAACTCTCTTTAATTGATTACTGTTTGCATATTTTACTAGGGTGTTGGGACTACAAAATCATTGTATTTGTATAAAGGAGGATTCTTTCATCCTTTATTCTGAGGTTTTCACTTCCTTTAAATGTCAGAGCACAGCAATGCAAGGAAGTTTTTCCTATATAGAGGAAAGGGATCCCAACACACTCAACAGGAATAACTACTCAGTGGCAAGCCGTGTTTGATCCATTCAGGAAGTGTGAGGAGAGCTCAGAGAAGGGGATTGAGAAGAAAGAATCATGAATGAGAAAGACAAGTAGCTTGATTGGAGGACTAGGGAGTCTGGTTTGACAATGGGCAGAGTTGGAACACAGAGACAAATTTGAACTAGTTCAGAGTTTGGTGATTATTCCTCGTGTCTTTTTTTGTTTTTGTTTTTGTTTTTGTTTTGATTTTTGAGACAGAATTTCTCTGTATAGCTCTGGGTGTCCTAGAACTCACAATGTAGACAAGGATGGCCTTGAACTCAGAAATCCACCTGCCTCTGCCTCCCAACTGCTGGGATTAAAGGCGTGCGCCGCCACCGCCCGGCTTATCCCTCCTGTCTTTGTCACCCTTGGTATACATTATAAAGATTTAACTTATATTCTCACCTTCCTTAAAGATGTGCACCAGCAGGGCTGGAGAGCCAGCTCAGTGGAAGTGTATGCTGCTCTTCCAGGATTCTGAATGTGGTTCCTGTTACCCATATTTGATGATTCATAATTACCTGGCCCAGGGGATCTGATACCTTCTGGCTCACAATGTCACTGTGTTCACACGCACATACATATACACATAATTTTGATAATAACATCTTTAGAAAGGACATATACCACCACCACCACCATCACCGGCAGAGTTGCTGAATCTGGGTATTCCTTCTGCCCTCAGCCTTCCCTGTAAAGGGAGAGCAATGGGCTAGAGGGCTAGGAAAACATAGGAATGACAGTAACTTAGAGCAGCAACGGGAGGACTGGGAAAGAAAAAAATGGATACCTGAGGCAGAGGAGGGCAAGGTGCATTAGAAACGCAGGAGGTGATTTTTGTTGTTTCATACCATTAAAAGGACAGGTGACAGTGGAGATGGAGAGGAAGGGGAGGTGACACATTTATGGTTTGGGTGTGATCTTGGGCTATTTATGAAGACAGTGAAGTTGAAATTGACCATAGAACAGTCTAACACAAATGGTTAGAGGGAAGGTTCTGTCTATGATTATTTTGTCTTAAGATTGTGGTTAAGGGGCTGGAAAGATGGCTCAGTGGTTAAGAGCATTGACTGTTCTTCCAGAGATCCTGAGTTCAATTCCCAGCAACTACTTGGTGGCTCACAACCATCTGTAATGGGATCGGATGTCGTCCTCTTGTGTGTCTGAAGGCAGCTACAGTGTACTCATATTAATAAAATAATATATTTTTAAAAAGATTATGGTTAAAAGCCATGTGTGTATCTGTGTGTATGTGAGTGTGTGTGTGAATGTGCATGCGTGTGAGTATGTACAGATTCATGGGGGGGCATGGGTGTGCAGGTGCAGATTTGTGTGGGTATTGAGGTTGCAGATTCATGTTTGGGGCAGTAGGTGTTGGTGGATTTATATTCATGTGTGCATATGTGTATGTGGACACATGTGGAGAGGCCAGAGATCACCTTCAGGTACTGTTCTTCATGAGCCATCTTCCTTGGGTTTTGGAAGCAGGGTCTCCTTCTGGCCTGGGTGGGCTGAGGAGAGGCTGGCTGACCACCATTGGTTTGCCTGTCTCATTCCCCTAGTCCTGGGATTGTGAACCACGCCACTAATCCCAGCTTTATTTTTAAGGTTTGTTCTGTGAATGTCACACTGATTGCGCTACCTCCCTAGCCCCTAGAGTGAAAAAATAATCACGTCTTTCTGGTTAGAGTGGATCAAAAATGGAAGAAGGGTAAAGAGAATTCATAAAGAAGGCACGAGAACACAAAGACAAGGTTTATGGAGACTTACTTCCAGATTTAGGGTTAGAAGGAAGAATCAGACCCTGCCAGGAAAAGGAGTTGAGCTGTCGAATAAGGAAAGCATCTGACAGAGAGCCTTCAACAACACTCGGAGTTTCCACAGGATGACTTCAGAGAAGCCCTAGGGACATGAATTTTCACCAAATAAAAAAAATGGAAGGCATCTAGGGAGAGTGAAGAAAGTGTTAACTTTCAGAGGAGAGCTGATGGCTTCTGGCCACTCTGGGACAGGAGAAGGAAACATTGATCTTGGTGTGAAGGTTGGACAAAGTGTAATAGTGAGACAGGAAATGAGTTTGTTAGGGCCATTTAGTCACCCCATGGTAGTGGTGGGAACCGCGCAGAGCTCTCGATTACCCCATGCCGGAGGCCCCGTCCAGCACAGGTGTGTGCTCCGAGGCTTGCTGCGAGGGGTGTAATTTCTATCCCCGGCTCTCAGAAAATGAGCGCTAGTTCTCCAGGCAGCCGGGGGAGGTCATTGATTTCTCTCTTAGGGGCAGGGGCCCTTCGCAACTGGAAGGAAATGGAGGCTTGAGTCCTATCATCACTTTGAATGACTGGAAATCTCTTGTGGATTTTCTCAGCAGATGGGGCATTAATGTCCATATTCTCACTGAAATGCAGGCTTAAGGTCGTAAGCGTAGCACGGACTCTTCTGTTTCCTCCCTCCGTCCTGCCTCCTTTACTTATTGCGTACTGCTCCGAAAGTGATCACCGGGGAAAGGGAACGAGGGAAAACATATCCACGCCCCTTTGCTTTGCCTTCGTCCTCTCTCCATCAGCCAAAGTAGACATCAGCTCCTCCCTCTCCGGAAACAAATGTGTTCTCTTCATTCCGCTATAGTCAGATCCCACATGGGACTCTCATCCAACACTGCGTATAATAACAAGTTACATCTATTTTCCTGAGGCTCTCTAGAGAAACAAGAAGCAAACCAGGCCTTTATCTGTCACTTGGGAAGATGATGTAAAACCTCCTGAAGAGATTCTTCACCTTTTCTTCTTCCTTCTTCTTCCAGGAATCCTCTTTTGGGTGACCCTTCATCTTTACTGTCTCCCAAGTCATAGCTTGTCCTCACCTCTTTTTGTCTACTTCTCAACCTCATATTTACTGTGTGGTTTGAATGAGAATGACTCCCCTAGGCTCACACGTTTGAATACTTGGTCCTCAGTGAGTCACACAGTTTGGGAAGGATTGGGGCATGTGGCTTTGTAGTAGGAGGTATGCCAATGGAGTGTTGTGGATTAGGGCTTTGAAAAGATTCTGGCCATTTCTAGTGTGCTCTCTGAATCTTGCATCCCTATCAAGATGTGAGCTCTCAGCTGCTGCTCCAGCGGCCTGTAGATATCATGTCTTCACTCTGTCTACACGGACTCTAACCCTCTGGAACCAGAAGCCCAATCAAGTGCTTTCTCTTAGCGGTTTCCTTGGTCAGGGGATTTTATTACAGCTACAAAACGTAACTAACACAGTCAGCCCCGCTGTCATCCAGCAGTGGATTCCTCTCTTTTGAAGACTAGAGAGTTACAAATATCATTCTTTTAACCCTTGCATCGGATGTTGACTCTCAAAATCTTTTTGGAAGGCTCACACATCCTTTTTGTCATTGGACTTGTATCAGAGTCACATTCCTCCTTTTTTTTAACCTAGAGAAGCAATGAGGAAGGTTAAAGAGTATGGTCAGTGGGTCTTGGTGAAAAGTTACACTCATAAGAAAAGCAATCGCTAAAGTATAGGTAGTTAGGATTTGTTTCAATGAGAAAATAAAGGCAAAATATTTGACTTTGGGGGAAGACAGATCTATAGATAATGAAATGGTCTGGGGATGTACAGAGAATATGTCTCTCAACTAACCAAAGCTGCAACCTAATCTTTGTAAGCATACTACCCTAGCAGTCAAAAATGTGTCAAGAGTCGATGAAGGCTGCCAACAATTGCAGAGAAAACAACAACATGGAAATCTGTTCTTAGTCTACAGAATCAGGGTGAGCAGTCCCTTCAGAAATCCTCCCATCACTGCCTCAGCTCTGGAAAGTGTGGAAACCTTGTTCCACTGTATCTGCTCAGTCATCACAGTGTTAGAAGCATCTCTGGTCTCCGAATACTCACAGAAGTGGCTCTGAAAGGCAAATGTGATGACCTCGTCATACCATGTGCCTGCACATTCTACAGGTAGACTGAAAAGAAATGAACACAAGTAAAGTCTTACAGCATAAAAGTTAAAGCGCTTCGATATTCATTAACAGCAATTCACCCATGATGAATCTGCAAAGCACAAATTCTCTTATTTAACTATCAGACTCTCACCAGGTAGGAGTCATCAGCAAACCACATGTCATTTTTTAAACCACAGAACTCAAAACTGAGTAAGCCAAGGTAGTTTATCACCTGCATCAGGAGAGCTGACTAGTCTGACTAGTCAAGATAGTTTATCACCTGCTTCAGGAGAGCTCTTCTAGACTCTGCTGGAATCTGCATATATACATGAACATATCTGTGCACATACTTGCACATGCATGAATGTACACAAGCTTGCACATCTATGCACAAACACACATAAATACAGTAACTTGTAAAAAGAAGTCTACCTACTCTTTCACAAACCAACTTTTATGGTATCTATTGATACAATTTTTATAGATACTGTTTTCATAGATACAGTGTCTACTTGGACTTCCATGTTTTTACATAGAGCCCCATGCTTGTTTTCATCTAGTCTCTACATGCTTTGTTTTTCTGATATTGATTTTTCCTTGTCTTCTTTCTCTAAATGCATTTGAGGTTGATGTGGTTATTCTTCAAGGCTCCTCTTAAAATGTGATTTTTCAGAACTGACTACACCACCACAGAAAGGACTCTGCTCAGATTAAATGAAGTTTATTCGTTGTTTTTACTTTTTGGACATCCTGGACAAAGCATCCCATGTCTCTGACCTAAGCATAACTTGCTACACTTCTCAAGGGCATTCGTGGACTTTTGGCTTGTGTCGATTTAATTATCAGAACCATTGTATGGTTTTCTAGAGCTGGCATGACAGCCGTTCGGGCATGAACTTGGCTTTGTATAAGCCTATTAAACTTCGTGGCAATCCCTAGTTCTAGTTCTGGCCTGTCTTGTCCATCAGTGTATTAAACGTCCATATTTATGAGTGCCTAAAAACTGGACAGTTGCTTTCAGACTTTTGATTGTCCCATGAAATATGTTAGCTATCCTTTTTAGCTGTTTATTTCATCACAGATTTGATTATGATATGCTCTCTGTTTTCTTGCCAAACATTGAAGTGACCAGATGGCTACGGGTCAAGCTGAATCACTGCTCATTTTTTTAACCTTCACAGGGGACTAAAGTCTCTTAGTCAACCCCTTTTGGAAAGGCACTGGGTCAGCAGAGATCCCAGGAGACATGTTATTGCTACCACACAGTCTTTTCCCTTACCCAGACGGCTCCCATAACAGATTTTGTCCATGTTTCTTTAATTCCAGACACAGTTCTTCACTCTTCCCTTTCGGAAATCCTATCTGGAAATAAATCTCCCATAATCTGGCAAGATGTGTTCTATCCAGCCCTCTTCACTTCAGGAGCAACTATGGAGCTGAGGACATGATTCGGAGGGCGCAGTACTTGCGGTACAAGAATGAGGATCTGATTCTGACACTCAGGATCCACATAAAAGTGCTGGGTGTGATGACATGCCCTCATAATCCCAGCACCGGGGATCAGAGCCAGAGATAAGTGGATCTCCATCTTCAACATTTGGGCAGGCCAGTCTAGCCTACATGGCCAGCTGCAAGTCAATGAGAGATTCTGTCTCAAAAAATAATACGGATGACTCCCAAGAAACAATACCCGAAGTTGACCTCCAGCTACTATATGTATGTACACACACACACACACACACACACACACACACATACACATGAATGTGCACACATACACATGCACACAGACATAGGCAAGTGCACATAGACATATATACACATGCACACACAGACTCACACACATGTGCACATATACATGTGCACACAGACACACATGCACATTCACAGACATATGCATGTGCACACACATTCACACACATGCACACACACAAACACACACATGTGCACACACATTCACACACATGCACACACACAAACACACATGTGTACACACAGACACACACACATGCATGTGCATGCACATACACAATGACTCAGCCCTTTGGTTGGAATTGCTAACTCCTTGGCAGGGGTCGGCGATTTTACCTCCTTAAACACTTTATCGTTGTATAAACTTGAAGTTGGCCATAAGTGTCTAATCATAATACACAAATAGGTTCTTACAGAAATTAACAATGCTTATTTAATTACTTATTTTAATGCTGCTGACATTAAAAAAACAACAAAAAATAAAATTCTACAGAAATGTGGATGAGAGGTATTTCTAAGTGGCAGGACATAATTAAGAATCTTAAACAATACTTAGGTTTTGTTTTGTTTTGTTTTGTTTTTTTTAGAATTAAGCTTCTTTGAACTCGACTTTCGGATGGTTTTAGAAAATGCATTCAAGATGAAAACGTAGAGTTGTGTAAGTGAAATACAAGCTAGATGCGTGATAAGTGCCCTTGGAGGCATCCATCTCTGGAAGTGGCTAATCGGTCTCTGCTGGAGGTGGTGGGCGTAGCCTGAATCCAATTTATTTCACACCAACAAGATCCCTTATCGTTCATCCTGTGTGCTTAAGTGTGCACATAAAGCCTATTTTGTGCGAAGAAAGTCATTCATCAAGACCAGCTCTCCTGTGGTTAGAGGACAGCCGTACCTAGGCTTGCCTCCTGGAAGCCGGACACAAACAGGCCATTCAAATTAAAAGCTTGTTGAGAAGCCGCATGGCTGTAACCAAGGCAGCAGCTGCCAGGCTGCAGTCGCCTCAAAAAAAGAAGCGAAGATTCTATTCTTTCCCTGGCATTTATAAAGGGGCCACTTTACAACTGCGATCTCACCATGTGGAGGGATTCCATTGTATTTAAAATTTTAGGGCTGACTTTTACAAACAGACATTAAAACTAACAGCTGTATGCCTGGCGCTTCGGAAGCAAAGGGCATATTGAGGCGGGATTTGCTCAACAAGATTGGCAGAAGTCGTACTAGAGAAGGAAAATGAATATTTAAATGAAAACGCGCACAAAAGGGGTTCTTCCTAGAATGCCGGTTCGAATTAATGTGGAGAAGGGAATCCTTAAAACAAATGGTTTTTTTTTTTTTTTTTTTTTTTAATTGGGGAGCATAAGATGGGTTGGAACTAGTAATCCAGGAGGCATTTTCAATGGTTCATTATTAAAGGAAAGGCAGGGTCTGCACTGGGGTGGGCGGGTGGAGACTATGTAAACACCGCACTCGACCAATCTATCCTGGGTCTGAAGTTGTTTTAGTTTCCGACATAGACTGCAGGCTGAAAAGTGTTTATTCACTGATAAACAAAGGCAAATTTGTGAGCAAGAGCCAACTCCATTCAAAAAGCTAGAAAAGAGGCCGGAACCTTCCAGAATGAAGGTCTCTAGGGACAGCAGCAAAGTGTGGTCCTGAAAGACCCTTGCCACGCCCTCTGTAATGTGTCCAATAGGCTGCTGGCTCGCTTGTTCCTCCCCGCGCCCCCTTTTTTAAGACGAATTTTATGACGATTGTGATACAGCTTAGGCAAAGACATCATGGGAGAAATAAAGCCCCAGAGCCTACTGCAGAACATTCGCATTCAACTCTTTTTTATTTTCAGTGAAGAATTAGAGATCTGGCCAAAGAAAATGAGTTAATTTCTCAGTACTACAGGAGGGAGACATTTCCCTTCCTTCAGATGAGATTGCAGAGAACTTTTAAGCTGCAGGACCGGGCAGAGCATTCTTATGTTTTAATCCACCCAAGCAGGGGCCGTTTCTAAGATTCAAACCCACACTTAAGAGGAGTCCCGTATGTTGGGTCTCCAAGCAGGGACAAATGGGTAAGGTACTTAACTAACACACAAAGTGGATGACGGCCACAAGGTTTCCCTGTACACCTCACTTGGTCCCTACCTGTTACAGGGCCTTCCAGGCAGGCATACCCCAGCCCAGCCCAGGGACTACACTGCCCTTTCCCAGCTGTTCTTCCAACCAGTATGGCTGCCTGCTCTCTTTTGCCTACTTTCTTGGTCCAGGCTACTTCTTTTGGTCCAAAGCTGATCTCCCTTCTCCCATTCCTACTGCTTTTCATGGTCCAGCTCAGTCTGGTCATGTGTCCTCTCTACTTTCCCATATGTCGCTACCTCTGGCTTTATCTACCCCTTTATCTACAATAAACTTTCTCCCCCATCGTGAGCAGGGTCGGTCATGTCCTTTCCTCTTTATTTCGTCTCATTCAAATGGTACCTGGGTTTGAGACCAAACACAGTATAGACCTAAGTGCATTATTGGTGGACCTTGCAAGCAGACACATGCAGACAGACCTGTGGCTGGCTTTCTCATAAGCTAGCTGCAATTTTGATGCTCTGCCCGGCTTATACACTGGAGTTGCACTGTCCTCGGTCTTCTTGTTGAGATGAATGAATTAGAGCTCAGCTGGGTGGAGCTTTGAGGACATTCTTAATGCTTGTCAGCACCATCCTCTAAGGAACGGGACTCTCTTCAGACAATGACTACAGACTGTTCCTCATCGATACAGGAAACTTTGGCCTGTATTCCAGAGTAGCAGAGAGCCAGTCTCTGGTCTTCATGAGCTTTAGTTAGCTTTGAGAGCTAGACTCCAGGAAAATTCGACAGCCACCAAAGTCACTCCAACCCAGTGGTTTTTAGGTTCTTGTTCACACAAATTTGATGAGTGCAATTCAGGTACCACAGAGGGAGAGCGTTAGAAACAAATTTATTACAGATTCCTAAGTGAATCTTAAGAGACAGAAAGACAGCAAAGCTCCTGTATGGCAGGTCCCTGGGGATGGGGTGTCATCCACCGGCTAGCTTGTCTACTGGCTTCTCTAAAGATGTACGGCAGAGCAGAAGGGGCAAAGGGAGGGTGACCAATAGGCCAGTTCAGGTGGCACAACCACAAGGTATCCAAGAATCTCCTCTCTGTTCCAGTCAGGACCTCCAGTGTAGCTTCCAGGCAAGGGTGAGAGATAACACAGGCTAGGACTGCAGATCCTGCCTCCAGCAAAAACATTCGCAGAATTCTCCTTTGGGGATCTCTGCCCCCCTTATCTGTCAAGGTTCCAGCTCCTGTTCTCATATCAGCTTTCCAGTCTTGCCTCCATCTGCATTCTCGTGATGCTGCTGTTACAGGATGGGTTGGGTCCCCCGGAACACTGAATCTCCGGGACTCCAAACCCTGTCACCCGTAGGACCCACCTAGCACTGTGCTCAGTACTGTGCTCCTCAGTACCAGCTCAGCACTGACTCAGCAACTCCACCGATCCCAATGCTTTCATCCCTCCTCCAGCGAACACAGAATAACAAAAGGAAGCTGTAACTGGGAATTTTTGCTCACTTCTTGTCACATTTTCTACTGGAAAACAAATGCCTTCTTCCTCAGAGAGAGGATTTAAAGTAAAAGCCAGGTTCCTCCTGCAAGCGTTGGCAAGGGTGAGAAAGAAGAGGTAATGTTACGTATGCATATAAATTAAAATGTTTTTTCTATCTTTTTAAAAGTGCAAAACTGAAACCGAACAGCCACAAGAACGGGAGGTTAGCTAGCTGCAGCGGATGCAGGGTAGCGGTTTTTCATGAAGCAGTGCCCTTCCTAGGGATTTCATTTAGGAATCCTGTAGGCAGTCACACAGAAAAACAGTTTTGGGTTGGGCAAATTCCCGAGCATGCTCGGTTTAGACGTTACGTTACTGAGCATGCTCAGGTTAAGGTCCTGTCAAACAAAGATGACAAACTCACTCTTGTGCATTTTTACCTCTGGGTCAGGGAGCTTAGCAACATAGGCTGGCAGACAGAGATACATCTGGGTCTAGTCTTTTTCCTGAAAAGAGAAAAAAAATGTTTTAGCATTTTTTTTTCTGAATACTCAAGGTGCCTGTGATGGCTAATCTTGGTTGTCAACTGGACTACATCTGGAATCAGCTAAAACCCAGGCAGCTGGGCACACCTGTGAGGAAGTTTGCCTGATTTGGTTATTTGAAGTGAGAAGACCCATCTTAAGGCTGACCCACATCGTCTGGTGGCAGCCCGCATGACAGGCACGGGAGAGGGGGCTTTTGCTTTTCTCCTGCCTGCCCTCACCCTCACTGGCAAGTTTTGTTCTGTTCCAGAGGCAGTCTAACATTCACTGATGCTAGAACTGACTTCTTCAGGCTTCTAATCTCATCCCTGACTATCGTGCAAACAAGCGAGACTCAGACTAGGGTTGTTTTATTTGGTTTTGACAATCACTGAGAGCTAACTCCTAACCTATTCTTCTAACTGCTGACCTGGCTGCCTCCCCTGCCACCTACGCCAGATGCTTGCTGTTCCTCTTGCCCATGTGCTCATGGTCCATCTCCCCTCATGGCGGCTTTGTCCTCTCCTCCAATTCTTTCCCCTTCTCCCCTTTGCTAGTCAAGGACAAACTTGGATTGTTTCTACCACAGACTGGAGACTGGCATTTCTGGAACCTCAGTATCTGACTATGAGAGCTGAGACATCCAGTTTCATGGACCGAATGACTGGATCTTTGGCCTGTCTATCAGGAGACAGTCATTGTTAGACTGCTTGGATCATAGCCTGTAAGCCACTCTAATATATATCTATATAGATAGATAGATATATATTATATCTCTCTCTATATATATATGTGTGTCTGTGTATTCGTATGTGTATGTATATGTATGTGTATGTGTATTGTATGTGTATGTGTATGTATATGTATATGGAATCAGTTTTGTTGCCATAGGGAACCTTGACTAATACACTACAGAATTTGCCATAAAGGCTTTTGTTTCACTTAGATGCTAAGAAACCTGGATGGCTTGTTTAAAGCCCCGTGTTAAATCCCTGCTCTACTCTAATAAGTTAGTATGAAAGACTCTGACCGCCAAGCATTACTGGTCATCTCATGGCTATCACACAATCCATAAATCATGGCTATTCACACAGTGAAATAAACTGTAATTCTCTTACATTTTCCTCCCTGTTTACTCTAGGACCTCCTGGTGTCTGAATATCATAGGATATAGAGGACAGAGAAGTTCTCAATTGCAGCTTCCGAAGAAAGTTCGAAGTGTCCTCCTTTCTAGTTACCCTTTATTCTTGTGGCTAGCAAAAAGCTCTAAACGCTTCTTTGAAGTCTCTCATACTTTCCTTTCTAAGAGCATCAACGTACCACGTAGGTATAAACCATAGATTAAAACAGAAAAGGATGATCAAGAGGAGCACAGGATGAAGTTAGGGCAATGTAGACACCCCGTGAGTGACACTATGTGGATATGCATATGTATATATTTATCTAAACCTGGAGAACATTGGTTTTGTGGTGTGAAATGCCCTCCACAACCTCGAATATCTGAAACGTTCTTTATCACCCACCTCCAACACCAATTCTGAAGCATCTTGTACCTGTATGAGAAAGTGTGGCCTTTACAATGCTCCTAGCCTTTCCCATAAGTGACAGTTAATGGGCTCTACCCTCCTTTGCAAGTTTTTTCTGCTCTCTCCTTGATTGGAGGCAATTTATTTTGGTCCTTCCTCAGTATTATTTCCATAGGGTTTGGTGGAGGCTCCATCGGCCATCTTGAACTTGAAAACCATTTAGACTAATGAGTGTTTCTGTGCCCTAACCTTGTAGCTGCTCAGTCTGAATTATTGGCTTGTTGACCACAAAATGAAAAGAGGAAAACAAAAACAAATAAACAAAAAATCCCCCTTGAAGACTGAAGAAAATCTGAAAATCTTGCCTTGATGCTTTTAACTGTATATTATGTAATATGTAGAAGGTCTGAGCTGTTCCTGGGTGGAGCTGTACTATATGCTTAGACAAGCCCAAGATCCAGGATCTAAAAATCCCAAAGTGTCCATTTCCCCAATAGCCCAGTCACACAGAAAATTGGTGCCTTCCCTTTTCCACCGTGGAATTTTCACATTGCGCTCTGAGCACGCTTTTCAAATGGCTTGTGTTCATACAGTGCTTTATTTTCCCTTCATGAATTATATTCACCCCTCACCCTATCTTTGGTGAAAACCCCCGCATCTGCCCAGCGTTCATCTGTTCGTCTTTGAGGCCATGTGTAAAATAGACATTTAATAAGACCCCCCAGCACACTGGGTTTCGTTGGTATATAGGAAATAGCATAGTGGCAGAAAGACATTAGCAATATCTAAAAATCAGAGGAAACCAGAAAACAGCTCTTCCCTCATAGGGTAGTTAAGTAAAAACGTGAAGATTTTCCTTAAAGTGACATTATAGGAACACATATATTTATTTTTGAATCAATGAAAATTTTTTTGGTGTAATTTGGTACGGGAACCCAAGAACCTGCTGTGACATCTTTGATTTTCATCTTTGCTCATAAACCTAATTCAGCTCCAACTGTCAAGACTTCACGTGACATCGGACCAGCTGTGTCTTAAACGGCACTCAACCCAGAAAACAGTTTACATCTGAGGGAAAATGTCGGTACCGCTGCATCAGCTGCGCTGAGCCAACGGCACGTTTGGAACTGCAATCCTTTGGACCGAGGGTATGAGAATGAAGACAGAAACAGATTTAGATATGGGCAAAGACGCAGGCCCGTTTGCTCAGACACACGTCTCGATCGTGTCTCCCGGGGAAAGCATTCTGACTGCTGTAGCCTGAGAAAAGGCGCGGGCCTGGTACAGGTGAATGAACCTCATACGCTCACTTATTAATTATCTCCAGGGACTTCGATTTTAGTTCCATTGGTTGCAGAACTTGATGTGTCTCATTGTGCCAGATGCTTTTACAAATCAAACTAGGCAGGCAGGAATAATTTTTCTCTAGGGATGAATTTATAAACAGTTATAGTGAGCCTCTTGGAGCTCTTGGGATTTTGTAACTCAGATTTGTTTGTTTGTTTGTTTGTTTGTTTATTAGCTGCTTTAGGATTCTGACAGCTAGGCAGGAGGTGGAGATGGTTCGCAGAGAACGCTGACCAAGAACACATAGAGTCCTAGGTTCAGACGCTCAGCATCCACGTAAGTGTCAGGTACAGCTGTGCTGGTGGGTGGAGGCGTGTGGAGAGTAGTAGAGGCAAGCATCTGACTTTGGCATCCACACAAAAAGGTACATGGGCAAACAAACCTTCACATGTGTGCAGATGCACACAGACACAGACATACACACACACACACACACACACACATGGAGACACACACAAACACACACACATGGAGGCACACATACAGGTATGGAGGCACACACACAGAGGTACACACAGGCATACTCACAGAGGCACACATGCACACACACACACATACACATACACAGAGGCACACATACAGAGGCACACATACACATGGAGGCACACACATGGAGGTACACACAGAAACACACACATACATGGAGATACACAGAGAGGCACACATGCACACATAGAGGCACACATGCACACACACACAAAGACATACACACAGAGGCACACATGTATACACACACAGAGGCACATACAGAGGCATACTCACAGAAGCACACACACACACACACACAGAGGCATATACACTCAGAGGTACACACACACATGGAGGCACACATGCATACACACAGAGGCATACACACAGAGGCATATTCACAGAGGCACACACACACACACAGAGAGGCATACTCACAGAGGCACACATGCACACACACACAAGCACACACACACACACACACATACACATGGAGGCACACACACATACACACAGAGGCACACACAGGCATACTCACAGAGGCACACATGAACACACACACACACATGGAGGCACACACACACAGAGGCACACATGCACACACCCACAAGCACACACACACATACACACAGAGGCACACACAGGCATACTCACAGAGGCACACATGCACACACACACACACACATGGAGGCACACACACACACATGGAGGCACACACACAGAGGCACACATGCACACACACATGGAGGTACACACACACACATGGAAGCACACACAGAGGCACACATGCACACACACACACACACACACACGGAGGCACACATGCACACACACAGAGGCACACACACAGAGGCATACTCATAGAGGCACACACGCACACACACACAGAGGCACACACACAGAGGCATATGCACACACCACTCTTAAGCCTTAACTGGACACCGAGGTTCCCTGAATGGGAAATCTCTTGTCAGCTTTTGCAGTCACTGCACCAGCTGCAGTGTTAGGCAGAAAGGCAGCTACTGACAAGTATTTGTTACCATGCTGTTGTACGCACCATGCTGTTGTACACACCATGCTGTTGTACGCACCATGCTGTTGTACGCACCATGCTGTTGTACGCACCATGGTGTTGTACGCACCATGCTGTTGTACGCACCATGCTGTTGTACGCACCATGCTGTTGTACGCACCATGCTGTTGTACGAACCATGCTGTTGTACGCACCATGCTGTTGTACGCACCATGCTGTTGTTCGCACCATGCTGTTGTACGCACCATGCTGTTGTACGCACCATGCTGTTGTACGCACCATGCTGTTGTACGCACCATGGGAAGGAGCTAGGGAGATGACTGAACAGTGCACCGCCAGCATCTCTGCCCACACTCTAGATCATGCATCAGACCTGCTGTGTGTTCTGGGCCAGGAGGGTAGAAAGAAGCAGCGTAGGTAGACTGAGAATAAGTACTCCTACCACAGATGACTTAGTCTTCCTAAGTTTTACAAAAGTATTGTAAAGTCACAGCAGAAATATGCATAATTGCAGTTACATTATGAATCTGAAAGAGGAAACTAGCCATTTTGATGTTTTTTAATTATCAGAGTTTGTTCCAATGTGTGATTCATTATACTTTGGGTTTAAGTTTTATGCTTTCAGTTTGTGATTCATGATGCTTTTGATGAGAACATACAAATAGGTCAGTATGAGAATACCACTACCCCCTTTTTCCTTTGTATGGAATTTACAATGTTAGGTCTTACTGTCCATGTTGCAATGTGCAAACCAGAATTCAGCCTTAACCTTTAGCAGGCAGTAACATTTAGTTTTATGCAATTTTATAATAGAAGCCAGCTGTTCACAAAAACACATACTCTGAAAGTGGATAAATCCTTGCAGTGTGGATTTCAGGGCCATGTGTTCTAATTGTTTTCTAGTACCAGACTAGTATTGTCTTTTCATTATAGTACAGTAGGGTGACTTCCATTTGTGCCTCTGATTTTAATTATGAATGCTAAATAACGGGGTGCCCCAAATACTAAAAGATAGAAATCTGAGAAGGTTTTGGACAAGAAGGGAAAAGGTCATTTAGTCTTTGAGTTGACAGTTGTTGAAATGTTTTTCTTTGATTTCAGGAAGTGGATTTTCAATATAGACACGGGATGATGCTGTATCTTTGTAAAATTGCACGTGAATCACTTTGCACACTTCAAAGTTCTTGGGATAGCTGAAGTTCAACTCAAAAGGCCATGTCTGTGCTCAGACTCTGATAGTAAAATGGTGAAAAGTGCTGTAGTTTTTCCTTGGACTAAATTACCATGACTGTTTCCCCTGTGTTATTTTGGCACAATGAAGCTAGAATCAGGATTTTCAGGGTCATGCAGAGGCTATTAGCAACTACTGTCCTAATGTCAGAAGTAAGAATTGGTAAAAAGAATAGAGGGTTATCCAATGTAACCACTTAAAAAAAGGAACAAACAAAGAGGCCCAGTGCCCCTGACCCCCAGGAGTATCTTCAAGGTACAAGAGCTTTGGAAAAGGAGGAATTAAGGTGAGGCCAGGCAGGAGACATGCATAATTAAGTAGTCCCAGTCACAGCGTGGCCAGTTTGATAGTGATTTCTGTTTGGGGTTTGTAAGGTGGTCCAAAGAGATCTTTTCTGTTTGAGATGATAAGATGTTCCCAAGAGGCGGTTATTTCTGCTCCAATATGTCAATGGCCTATCATAGATTAATTGATGTCATTTGGTGGATGGTCTGTCTTGAGGGTATTGCTGTTCTCCAAGGTGACTACAGCTACAGGCCAATGAGTTATTTCTCTATTCTCAGCCAATGTAAAGTAGGCAAATGGGCAAAGGGATGGTTGGGTTTTCGGCCCCCTTCTTTACCCTATAGAATCAGTTGAGGACTCCATGATTTTTAGCCAATGTGTCTTCATCAGGCCTATTTCAAAACCATCTGGTGTCTGTGATGATGATCAGTTCAAAAAACACAAGTTCCTTATGGGTTTTAGACCTGTGGAAAAAGAGCGTTTCCCATGATGTGTCTTAAACACATGTGTTAATACACACTATTGCTGAGTGAACCACTTAGTCAATGGCTCAGCTCACGTCTCTGCAAACTGATACCATCTTGGGTTTGAGTAGCATTTGCCTTGAGGACTCTAAAACCCCTTCTTTATAGTCCCATTCACTGAGATGGGCCCACATTATAATTAAGACTTTAATCCATACAACACAGCCAATCATGTCCTAATGTGTGTAGCTGTCACAGGAATCTTGCCTAAGGTTAGTATCAGGGTTGGCAAGGTGACTCGGTAGGCAACAGTATGCCCCACCAAGCCTAGTGACCAGAGTACAATCTCTAAAGGCCACACTAGGAGCCAGACACCAGGGAAACACCTCTTCTAAACAAAGTGTGGCCAAAGGCCATACGACTCATGAAGACTACGGTGGCCTGCACAGGGCCTGCACAGGTCTGCACCAAAGGGGTCCTAGAGTTGAGAAGACAAGTGGAAAATAAGGGACAGGCTTATTTTTATTTTATTGAAAATAGATATTTTCATACAATATATTTTCTCTTCTTCTAGTCCCTCTTTACCTCTCCCTTCCCCTCCCCTCCCCTCCTCTCCCCTCCCCTCCTCTCCCCTCCCTTCCCCTCCTCTCCTCTCCTCCCCTCTCCTCTCCTCTCCCCTCCCCTCCTCTCCTCGCCCCTTCCTTCCCCTCCCCTCCCCTCCTCTCCTCTCCCCTCCCCTCCTCTCATCCCCTCCCCTCCCCTCCCCTCCTCTCATCTCCTCTCCTCTCCTCTCCTCTCCCCTCCCCTCCCCTCCTCTCCTCTCGTCTCCGTCTCCCCTCCCCTCCCCTCCCCTTCCCTCCCTTTCCCTCCTCTCCTCTCGTTTCCCCTCCCCTCCCCTTCCCTCCCCTTCCCTCCCCTTTCCTCCCCTTCCCTCCTCTCCTCTCCCCTTTCCTCCCCTCCCGTCCCCTTCCCTCCCCTCCCTCTCCTCTCCTCTCCCCTTCCCTCCCCTCTCCTCTCCCTCTCCCCTCCCCTCCCCTTCCCTCCCCTCCCCTCTCCTTCCCTCCCTCCCCTCCCCTCCCCTCCCCTCCCCTCCTTCTCCTCTCCTCTCCTCTCCTCTCCTCTCCTCTCCTCTCCTCTCCTCTCCTCTCCTCTCCTCTCCTCTGGAGCTATACCTTTTCTGTCTCTTGTTAGAAAACAAGCAGGCATCTGATAAAATCAGATAATACAAACAGAAACAAGTCCAGATAAGATAAAGTAAACAGAAGAAAAAGAGACAGAGAAAAAACATGAGAAATCATATAGATAAGGAGGCACACACCATCACACACAAAAGAATCCCTTAAAAACACAAAACCAGAGCCATAATATATTCATAAAAGACCTATTAGACAAACAAACAAATGCTGTAACACAACATTAGGAGACAAACACCCTCCAAATATTTTTACCACTGAGTTTATTTTGTGTTGGCCACCTACTACTGGGTATGGTGTCTTCCCTTATGGGTGGTTTGTTTTCCCAGTGAATAGTCACCCTTGGAAAAAACTAAGTTTTGATTTGCCAATGATTATCCATTGGAGCTAGTTTCTGGGTTGGGGTGGGGTCATGTGTCCGCTTCTCAGCTCTAGGACCCCATACAGTGCAGACCTGTGCAGGCCCTGTGCACGCTGCCACCGTCTTCCTACACCATACGGGCGTTGGTCACATTGTGTTTAGAAGGCCTCATGTCCTTGGTGACCTTCACCACTTTTGGCTCTTACACCTTTTGTGCCTGCTGTCCCGCGTAGTTCCCTGAGGCTTGGGGGGACTCGATGGAGACATCCACCCTGTGTAGGCCTGAGGGCCCCAAGGTCTCTCACTCTCTGCCCTTTGTCTGGCTGTGGGTCTCCTTGTTTGTCCCCACGTGTTGCAGAAGGAAGCTTCTCTGACGACAGCTGAGCAAGGGACTGGCCTATGAGTGTAGCAAACAAGAGTCCAATAGCCTTGGCGTTAGCCGAGGGAGTTCTTGTGTGTGGGTTCCCATGGAATCCATTTGGCTAAGAATTCAATTAGATGTAACCCATTCTTGGTACAGGAAGCTTCATTTGGTGATGAGAGGTGTCCAGCTGGAGCTTTCTTTGTTATTATTTGGCAGTTTTATTTAGATAGACTAGATATTATTGTATATATTATATCATATATATATAATTTTTACTTTATTAGGTTTCTATATGACTCATCAAATGACTCAATTTCATTTTAGCTGTCTCTCTCCGTATTTCCTCCTCCTTTTCCTGCCTCTTCTCTCCTCTTCTCTTCTTTATCTTGTCTTTCTAGTCTACCTTCTTGGTCTATCCCTATCTATTATATTTCTCCTTCCTAGGGAGATCGAGCCTTCCCAGCCCCCCCAGTCGATACCTAACCTCTGTGGTTGTACTGATTGTACTTTGCGTCTCAATGAGTTAATAGCTAACATCCACATATAAGTGAACATGCACCATATTTGTCTTTCAGGGTCTAGGTTACTTCATCCAGGATGTTTTTTTTCCCCTCGTCCATCCATTTATCTGCAAATTTTGTGACTTCACTTTTTTTAAATAGCTGAGCAATATTCCATTGTATAAATGGACCTTACTTTTTTTTTAATCCATCTTATGTTGAGGGACATGTAGGTTGTTTCCAGTTTCCAGCTATTATGAACATAGCAGCAAGGAACATGGTTAAGCAAGTGTCTCCGTGGTAGGATGAAGCTTCCTCAGGGAATGTACCCAAGAGTGGTATAGCTAGATCTCATGAACTCTTAAAGCTATCTATCTGTCTATCTATCTATCTATCCATCTATCTATCTATCTACCTACCTATCTATCTATCTAATATCTATATCTATATCTAATCTGTATCTATATCTATTACTCATGTCATATATTTGCTGCATTTGGGACCTTGCTGACCCTGCAGAAACTGTACCTATTATCATGAGTCAGTTCTAGGAGAAAGCAAACTGTTCTGGCTTGAAATCAAAGTGCCTCTCACAGGCTGATATTTGGAATATTTGGTATTCAACATGTGGTGCTATTTTGAAGTCTGTTCTGAGTCTCTCTCTCTCTCTCTCTCTCTCTCTCTCTCTCTCTCTCTCTGTGTGTGTGTGTGTGTGTGTGTGTGTGTGTTGGTGGCAGTACTGTGATGGATGGAAGCAGGTCTCTAGGGGTAGGCTTATGCACCTGATCACAGATATGACTTGTGGCCATGACTCATTCCTGCTGATGTGACTTCTGCCAGGCCTATACCACTGCAAGGACTGAAATGTCACTGAACTCATGAACATACATATTTCATCCTTTGTGTTGTCCGTGTCAGAGGTTATATGAGAGTAGCTCAGGAAATAACTAATACACAAGCCAACTGATGTACAGTCTTCACTCGTAACTCCTTCTTGCTCTGGATTATCAGAATTCAGGCACTATTTCCTGCCCTGCTTGTCATGATGTATCAAGGCACTGAAGATCCCCATGCACCAGCGCCAGCTGGGTTTACTCTGAGTAGCCAATCACAAGCCTGCTCAGCCAACACCCTCCCCCTTTCTTCCCTTTGAAAGTGTCATCAGATCTCTTGCTCACGTTCATAGCTTCCTGTGCCTCTTGACCAATAAGAATGCTTCCTCCTCCACAGAGGGGGAGGTAAAAAAAAAAAAAAAAAAAAAAGAATGCTTCCTCCATGGCCTGGCATGCCCTCTTGTCTTTCCATCTGTGATTAAATAAATTATCATGGCAGCTGTTCCTTAATCTACAACCTTTACCATAACCTATGTTTTAAAAAAACATGGGCCTAGCTATACCAGGAAAGGTGATACCGACTGTACCGGTGCAGTTAGATGCATATCTAACACTTAAATTGTGAATAATTTTATATTGATAGAATATTTACTGAGATATGCTTGAGTTTTCTGAAGCTTGCATTTTCATTTCCTCCTAAATAATTTTGAATAAATATGCTGATATTGATAAACTGTGTTTGACATTTTAAAATTAAAATAATCTTTTGAAAAATAAATAAAACATATGTTGATTTAACTTTCTTTCACTTTATGGCTTGAATTAGCATATATTGAAAATACATATACTTATATAAAACATAGCAAATTTTTTCATTTTTAGACCATTGCTGTCAATAAAAAGGGTTACGTGAATATTGATTATGACAACATAATTAGTGATTTTATTGAAATAAAGCAAGTTTAATGGAATCAAAACAAAATGATGTATGAATTATTAATATTTTTATTTGTGACTCATCCAAGCATCATTAATCTATCCGTAGCACACCCTGACATGCAATAACAATTAACTTCAGTATTTTCACGACTTTCTGTCAGATAGAGACCATAGCTTTCCTCATATTTTACAGTTTTGTCACTATGCTGACATTTTCGTGAAAATAAGAATACAGAACTTATATTCTTTAATGCTAAGCTTGAGCTAAGTCTTACAAACTTTTGGGGTGGGCCATGTGGCTTCGCATTGTTTATTTCAGGTGTGACGAGAGTCATGGATGAGGCAGAGAATGTCCCAGTCCACCCTGTCCTTCAGTCCCTCAAAGTGACCAATCCTCTCTGTCCACTCCCCGAGGTCTTCCCAGGGCGGCTTGTCTCTCAGGGTCAAGTTCAATCTCATCCTTGGGGCAGGGGTCTGGGGAAGGCTTCCTTGGCAATCCCGGGGCAGCAATGCTAACCTGTTTTAGTTTCCTTGTATTCTGCATCAGTAACAGTTCTGTGACTTTTGTTTCCTGATGAATCTCACTACCCTACTCAGGCATGGAGGGGCACCGCAACACTGCCAACTGTCCTGCCTGAGGCAACCGCTTGGGTACTCCTGCTCAGGTGAAGATGGTGTATGTGAGTGCGCGTGTAAATTATAAGGTGTAAATTATGGAATGGTGATGGTATCCAGTCACATAGCACATATGATATCATATATCAGTTAAAATAAATTACCTAGAGCTACATAAAGCTACCCTGGTGAGTCCTACTAATGACGCCTAGGAAAAGTAAGTTACAGAACAAGCCTGGCATAGTAGCTGTGTATTTAAAGAGAGACTAGAGAAGACACAAAACAATATATAATGTATAGGTTTATTTGCCTGTAAGAAAGAGGAATGAGGGGAAGAAATCTGAGAGGGGACACCAGGAGGGAGACAATATTTAGAATGTAAACAAATAAAGTAATTAATTATAATTAAAAAATAAACAAGAAAAATCCAAAAAATAAAAACAAAACAAAACAAAAACAAAGTGAGAAGTTCAATAATATCTTGAAATGCTATCTGTGCATTCCAGAAAAGTGTTGCTGGGAGAATTCTGGGGACACAAGAGAGTAGCATGTTCACCTCCTGCTTTATTTCTTAAAAATAAAGACTAATCCTAAGCAAAGGTAAGAATACACAATTTTAAATAAGATTTTAAAATACAGATTTTGTCGTCAAAGAATGTTCTGGCATTTCCTGTACCAGCTATTGCCCCAGTTCACTGTAGCTGTTCTTTAACAATGAAGAACGCAGCTTGATGCTAGCCGGGGTCTTGCCAGACTTTAATAAATTTGGCTCTTGCCTTCTTTGATGCTATTTCTACTTCCACTCCTCAGTTCTTGGGCACTTTTAACTTTGGCCTTTACCTCTCTGCTTACGATTCCTTCATTATATCCTTTATTTATTCTGTGAGTTTTTGCCAAAAATCACTTGTAATCACTTAGATGTGGTTAGAATTTTAATCATACATGTTAGTTAGTTAGTTAGTTAGTTAGTTTACTTGTTTTAATCTTGTCCCCTGACTAACCTGCTTTGGGTTTTAAAATTAAAATACTTCTATTATATTTATAGTGGGCTTATTTCAAATAACTCGATTTCCATGCTTAGGCTATTATTCATTTTTATGTTCCCATCCATTTCGTGAGATGTCATTTAAGCTCCCGGAATTTCCCTCCATGTGACGAACAGAGATCTAAGCGGAAAGCAGAAAGACTTAAGACATGTTGAGAACTTACACAGCAGAAGTAAGGAGGGGCGGCCCGTGGTCGTAATTCTTCCTGCAAGGTGAAATCTCTGGCTGTGTTGACTTTCCAGAGGATCTTGGAGATTTGCTAGGATGTATCTATCACACCCCTAGTTTCTCAGAACCTGGATGATTGTCTGTTCTTCCTCCACACACCTGTCTCTCATCCATTCTAGCACTCCTCATTTTACTCATGGTAACTCTCCATCTCATGTTGGTGCAGGGCTTGGTGATAACTTCTTGACTTAATTTAAATGATTAAGACTCGCTCTTTCCTGGGTACTTGGTGCTTGCTTGCCTCGACTTGCTGCAAGCTTCTGCCTTTGACATTTATTTCGCTTCAGAGGTGTGTAGCTGAGGAAATAAAAGGAACATTAAAAATATGTTTAGATCCCAGTCCTTAGCTAAGTTCTCCCAAATTGATCTTCAAAAAAAAAAAAAAAAAAAACCCAAAAAAAAAAAACCAAAACAAAACAAAAAAACAAAAACAAAAAGAAACCCCCCCCCAAACTCCATATAACATCATAAGTCTTAGTGAAGCAAGAATTCATGGCTTCCCAAAGGTGGAGAAGACCCAAAGAGAAGTGAGCGAAAATCCGGGCGTCACAGTTGCAGGGGAGTGAGGGATGATTCAAGTTAGAGCCTTGCTTTTCCTTTAAGTGTGAAAGAAACAGAAGTTTTCAGGATTAAATTGGCTGGAA
Organism: Apodemus sylvaticus; assembly: GCF_947179515.1. Lineage (NCBI taxonomy): Eukaryota > Metazoa > Chordata > Mammalia > Rodentia > Muridae > Apodemus > Apodemus sylvaticus. The sequence continues at coordinate 74,168,616 of NC_067485.1, read as the reverse complement.
GGAAATGTCATGCCAGCATGTGTAAAATGACAAGGGACAGCTGGCTAGGAAGGCGTAAATCAAACCAGCCTCACCTCTTGGCTGCTGAAACGCCACCAGAGGCTTATAAATAGCTTTCTGTTTCCCAGCTCCATCAAAGAGAAGTGGTTCTCAGATGAAAGCCACCACGGTCCACAGCCCAGCTGTCTGCTCAATGGCCTCCTTGTGGAGGACTCGGCTCTCTTGGCTATCGATGAAGGCCTCATGGCCAGGGTGTTGCTGAGACTCAGCCAGGGTTTGTTGTGGAATGGGGACCCTTTGGCACCACAGTACAGCAGGTCAATGTGTTGTCAGGGCTCAAATGAAAACTTGCCCAGCTGTCTTATAGTCTACTTTGTGTTGCGAGGATATCATACCACAGACTGAGCAATTTAGAAAAACAGAGATTAAATCTGGGAGGTCGCTTAGTAGAAAAGGGCTGACCTTGCCTGAGAGCCCAAGTTTGATCCCTAGAGCCTATGTAAAATGAGCCAGATGTGGTGGCTCAGGGTTGTAAGTCCAGAACTGGGAAGATGGAGACAGGTTCCTGGGGCTGTTGGCCAGACAACCTAGGATTGTCAGGGAGTTCCAAGTTAAGGCGACACCTAGGGTTAAAACACATGACAGGTGATACCTGAGGAATGATGCCTGAGGCTATCCTCTGCCTTTAAACTCACATGTGTACTCTCTCCGTATATGTGTATGTATGTGCATGTGTATGTGTATGTGTGTGGGTGTATGTATATGTGTGTGTGTATGTGTATGTGTATGAGTATGTGTATGTGTATAATGTATATGATGTATATGACGTATACGATGTATATATGTGTATGTATATGTGTGTGTATGTGTATGTGTGTGTATGTGCATGTATATGTGTATGATGTATATGATGTATATGATGTATATGATATATGTGTATGTATATGTATATGTGTGTGTGCATGTATATATATGTATATATAAAATGGATATACATGCAGACAAATAAACATATTCATCTTTGTGATTTGGAGAATAGGAAATGCAAGTTTCAGAAGACTCGAATCTGGTGAATATAGCTTTCACACCACCATCATGGCTGAAGTCAGAATAATAAGACTTTGCCTCTGGGGTTGAGAGGAGACAGCAGGCTCACCTTTGTCAGTTCATGCATTGACCTCGTGACCGTGCATAGTGACCTCCCTGAATGCTGAATTGGAGATCATGGTTATAAAGCATGGACTTTGCTGGGTACATTGAAACTACAGCACCGGCAGAAGTCAGGAAAAAGTAGCCTGGTACCTAGGAAAAGCAGACCCTCAGACCAGCCTGAACATGATCGTTAAATCCCTGGTTGGAGAGAAAGAATAGGCTGGTCCTAAGCATATTCTAAATTGTAGTGCTGTTCTGCTGGCCTTCAAAACATTCTTCCAAGTCCTAAGAAATATTGGCTTTTGTAAGAAACATGGAGTTCCTACGCACTTTCAAACCGTCGCATTTGGTGTAGTCTAATTAAGACGGCTACGGCTCCCCGTCTTCATGCCCTGTACCCCTTAGCAAATGCATTCATAACGGATGCTCACTAACAGAATTGTCCACTAAGTAGCCTCTGACTCATGGATGGCAGAATGCGGCATCTTCCGTAAACTGAGGTGACTCCCTCTTCCTCTTCTGCATCTCCAGAGGTTCTCACCGGTCTTCTGTCTCACTATATAGCCATATCGACTGTAGGAGGGAAGAATGGGCCACAGGAAGGAGGCATTCATGCAGCTAGAGAACGTCTCTGAGCACCACCACATACACAGCTCATTTATTCAAGTGCAGCTCCTACTAACAAGACTCAAGGGGCGTGGCTGCCGGAAGTAGGAGACTACAGCCTGTTTTTCCTGCCCTCTGTTCTCGTCTCTTCTTCTTTGCCTCTCGTCTCTTCTACCCTCTTATCTTACAATTGGCTGTACAACAATGCACAAAATAAGAACCCATTCATTGTTTAAGGGAGTGGAAAGACAGGTTTCAGACAGGACTCCTTCTAGAACCTTCACTGTATTCATTTCAGAGCATCTTTCTGCTCTGCAAAAGGATGAAGGGTTTTGGTGAGCCAAGGTACAGGATTTTTCCTGACTTTAGAGCCTGGGGCTCTAATTCACACTTCACACTACCTCACCCTCAGAACTCACTGCACACAGCTCAGCCAGGCCAGGAGCATCTGACTTTAGCGTCATGTTCCTGTTTGTGGCCTTTATTTATTTTTTATTCCCCTGCCCCTCTCCTTGCTTCTATTTCATCTTGGTCTTGGTAATTGTTGAGCAAAAGCAGCTGCTTCCTTCTCTGCCTTGACTTCCCCTGGGCTGTTGATGTAGGCAGTACTTACCATGGCTCTGGGGCAAAAATGCTTACGTTTGATTAGCTTAGTTTTAAAACATGCCAACCAAGGCGGCGCTAATTCTCCTGGATTTATCTGTCAAGTTGGTGGCTTTCGATCTACTACACCGCTCTGGAAGGGAGCTCCAAAGGCTGCATGTGCAGCCAGGCAACAAAAGGAAAAGACAACGTAGACAGGATTTTTATTCGGTATTAACTGAACTATAGGTTGTCTCTCTGAAAACTAAGGCTCATTAACAGGAATGCTTTCAAGTTATTTAAGCAAAGGACTCCATCTATATTCTGATTTGGACCAATTATGTTTCCACTCAGTTTATCTTCTTAGGTTTTAAATACTTTTCTGTATTAAAATAAAATCTTAAAAATGTACTTTTTATGATGATTCAAGGTCTGCTGCTGTGCCTTATGCCAGACTAAAACACACAGAATACATTTAAATGAATCACAAAGCATATTATACTCTGAAAAATCAGCATTAAAATGCACATTAATTTTTGTAGCTCTTAAATACTCCGGTTGCTGAGGAACTGCTTCCATTCGGTAATTGAAATAGCTCTTCAGATGCAATTTAGTCACTGATTGGTTTTTAAGTATTTTAAAAGCTAACAGCTCAGATGGAAAAAAGGTAGTAGAGCCTTGAGGTTCAAATAAGCACACAGATGTCATCGGGCTGTAGACTCGAGGGGACCCTGGAAACCACAACTGCTTCCTGCAGAGAAGGGGTGCCCCACTCTGAAACCTGGCACGCCCATAACTGCCCAGAAGAGCGGACTGCTGGGCCCACATGGTGGCCAACAGGGAATTACTGTTATTTGAAAAAACTGACCTGTCTCTTAAGGATCGCTCTCCTGCTTTGGTCGATCACATTCTCTTTCTTGTTACTTTTCTGACTTAGATTTTTTCTTTTTCTTTTTCTTTTTCTTTCTTTCTTTCTTTCTTTTTTTTGTCAGTTTCAAGATATGTCAAATAGGAAAAGTAGAAAAAAAAGGCAAATCTCTCTTTGCTTCTCTTTGTCTGTTTCTTTGTCTGTCTGTCTTTCTCTGTTTGTAAGACAGGGTGTCACTCTGAAGCCCATATCAACCTGAATTCAATGTATAGCCCAATCTGGTCTCAAATTCACAGCATTCTTCCTGCGTCTGCTTTCTAAATTCTTAGATTACAGGTTCTGATTTGAATAAATCTATTTTGAGAGTGTCTGTAAATCGTGTGTGTGTGTGTGTGTGTGTGTGTGTGTGTGTGTGTGAAAGAGAGAGAAAGAGAGAGATGGACAGACACAGAGACAAAGAGACCAAGAGAGCTTGCTGAAACGAAGTCCAGTTCAGCACTAGGATGCTTGGCTCAGTGGGTTTTATTCTGGGCCTGGCTCATGCAGTGAAAATTATTGCCAACTGTCTGTGTCCCCAAACAATACTCAGTAGCACAATGACAAAGCAGAAGTCTGGGTTTTAAGTTCTATGCCTGCCTTCTCTGCATTTATTAGGCTGTCTTGAGCTCAGGAACGATGGGGGGTGTACAGACAGAAACACGGCAGAGAAAATTGGGTCTGTTCCTAATTTTCCCACTGAGCGATCTCGGTCAAGCAGCCTAAACTCTTTGCTTCTGTTTTTTTCCTATGGGTTTGTGATAGATCACGAGGTTCTTAGACTTCATAGGCAGAGACATAAGGCCCGAAAACCACAAATTGCTGTGTGGGTGTAAAAAAAGGAATTGCTAGTAAGGAGCTCGGAAGGCTAAGATTTGGGAAAGGGCTGCAGCAGTCACACTGGTGGTATAGCCTCAAAAGCCCCAGAAGCCTTTAATAGAGTGCACGAAATCAGAGCGTTATAAAAGAACTAAGATCGTGGGTCACAGGCATTGTGTTCCATGAATTTCATCTCTCTGTTCAGGATCCCAAAGCTGAGAAGGTAAATATCAACTCACAGAAATAATTTCCTCTTTGCGCTTTTCCTACTGGCTAAATATGCCGTGTCAGAAGAGAAGTGGATGGAGCTAGAGAGAGGGGTGGTGATCATAGATGCAGAAGTAGCAATCACATCTAACTGAGAGGCAGCCTGTGCTTAACCTGGTGCCTGATGCTCAGCCATGGGCTTCACATTCATTTTAGTTTCACCGGAACCTTTAGAGGCAGATACAATGAACACTTCTCCTTATAAGAGGAAACAATTCTGAAGAGGTTAAGTAGTTTCTTCAACCCCACACAATAAATAGTAGCAACATGGGCTCTAAACAAACCTTTTCACTTAAAATAACAATGTACATTCTGCATAGATTGGCAAGAACTCCTCCTAGGGCTAGGGGTACAGCTCAGTGGTAGACTTATCCTGAGCAGTTGAAGAACTGGATTCAGTGCCCAGCGCCATGAATAAATAAATCTTTGCAAAAGACATTTATCTCCTTGCATTTAATTCATATGGTCTTCGTAGAAAGCCTCGGTGTGTTAAGAAAATGGATTCAAGTGTGCAGAAGAATAAAGAGAAAGTGATCCCAGGTGATAGATTCTTCTTTCTGTTCCTGATAGATGTCTCAAATGGTATATTTGATACGGGGGGGGGGGGGGGGGGAGTTACATGAAGACAATGTACTCCAAGTTCTTCAGAAGAGCGTTCACAGCTAAACAGTAAGCTGGGAAGAGATGTAGAGATGTGTGTCTCTCAAGCACAGGGGTTATTTAATTTTCTTAAATGGATTATTAATGAGATTATATGTCTAAATTTAAATAAAACACACAAAGGTGCCAACCGTACTTTCTCCATAAAACTCTCCATGGGGCTTTAGAACAGGGCATGCTAAACAATATTTTCTTTGAAAATTATAGATGATGTTTGGAAAAATGAATTTTAAAGCATTTCTCCAGCATCTTCGATGTTCCCAATAGGACTTCTTCCTCTACTCTAATTATGCATCATTTGTGAATTTTAAAGCAAACAAACAAGTCCAGGGAAGGAATATTATGAGTAGGCTGTTGAATCTTTCAAAAGCAGAATCTTTCCTTGTTTCTTCATTTCTTCCTTCCTTCCTTCCTTCCTTCCTTCCTTCCTCCTCCCCCCTTTTTGTCTTTCTTTCTTTCTTTCTTTCTTTCTTTCTTTCTTTCTTTCTTTCTTTCTTTCTTTCTTTCTTTCTTTTTTCCTTCTTTCTCTCTCTTCCTTCCTTCCTTCTTTCCTTCCCTCCTCTCTCTCTCTCTCTCTCTCTCTCTCTCTTGAGAGTAACCCCTTAACACTTAGTAGATGTCTGCTGTCTTTTAGAGCTTCTGAGTTAAAAAACCCCCAGAAGTGACCAAAGGTAACTGTGAACCTTTCCTTGTGCTTCACCAGGCACCTTTCTGAGCTGGTCTGTGCCGGGCCACCTGCTGCCTCAGCTAACAAGAGATTAGACTAAGGAGAATCTGTGACACTGAAGCTGAGAGTCAGGCATTGCTCCAGCCCTCTGTGGAATCAGAAGGGGAGAGAGTAGTTTTTTTAGGAAGGGCACTAGATAGCCAAGAACAGGTTAGCCAGTCCTGAGGGGGCAGGAGACAGTCAAGAGTGATCTAACCACAAGGAATTGGGTAATAAAGGGTTTGCCTGAGAACTCCATTTGTAAAACCAGAACTGGGGAGGTGGAGGGAGGCTCTCACTGGCCAGCTAGCCTAGTCTGTTTGGTAAATTCCAGGTCAGTGAGAGACCCAGTCTCAAAAAGTAAGAGAGGTGGCATGAAGAATGAGAGTTTTGTTTTCTACTAGTGAACACACACACAGACACACACACACACAGAGAGACACACACACAGATACACACACACACAGACACACACACATACAGACACACACACACACACACACACACACACACACACACACACACACACACACGAGTTAAGTTCAGAAACTCTGTTTTCTGTGCCTGAGAGGGCCTTCACAGTTCTCAATAACACAATTTGAAATGTTTCAAAGCTCAGTGTGGAGCTCGCTGAAATAGATTTATGCAGTGAGATTGCCAAGGCAGCATTTAAAAGAGGAACAGGGAACCAGTGGGGGCGGGGAGCCAGGCCTGGGAAGGAGAAAAGCATTACAATACCCTGTTGCAGACCGCCCTTCCCCCACCCACCTGCTGCTTCTTGTGGGCATCTCCCAGAAGGGCAAACTGCTCTTAATTGGACATCAAATCACTAGGAATTAGCTTTCTAGAAATTCTGGGGATTCCTCATCCACACAGCAGCAGTTCTCAGCCTAGATGCTGCCTTAGAACTTGCTAGAGGGTTTTCAAAACTAACCAGTGCCCAGGCCTTATCGCTAGAGCTTTGGATTTCATGTATGTGGCTAGCTTTCTCTGCCCTGCCCACGCTTCCTTAGTTGAGTCTAATTAGCAGCCAGCATCTGGAAGCACTGCTGTTATTGACATGGTGATACTGTTTGTTTATGAAATCACTTTGGTCCTCTTTTCTCTGGGATGTGTTTTAGGCCCTTTGGGATTTTAAGTGGCATGCCAAGTCCTTCCATAATAAGCAGAGGAGGAGAAACCCCAACCCAGATTCAAGCAGTCCTGTTCTGAGAGTGCAGTGCGCTTTTATCTATCAGAAAGTGGGATGCATCTCACAGGGCTCCTCGGCTTCTGATGGAGGACAGCAGCTTTGTGGCTGAGGCTGGCATTACTTGCACGCGTGCAAACGTGGCATCGGCTCTCCTATGTGCTCCACGGCTACTGTGCTTTGTGTATTGCTGTGGCACTATGTGTGGACGGTCATGATTGTGAACAACATCTTTAAGAGGAATACAGGGCTAGGGAGATGATTCAGCAAAGAGCTTGTCTTGCAAGCACAGGATCTGTTTGCCAGTTCTAGAACTCCTATAGAAAAAGGCCAAGCATGGAGGGCTATGTATAATCGCAGTGCTAGGAGTGTGGTTCTCAAGGGAGCCAGCCTAGCCTACTTGGTGAATTCTGGGTCATTGAGAGACTTTTCTCAACCAAACCAAACCAAATAAGCAAACAAGGTAGATGGCACCGTGCCTGACGAATGGCCCTATCTTCATTCCTTTCCCTGATGCTGCATTTGTATTTGTATTCCTAAAAATAATTTGAGGAAAGCAATTTAGGAGAAACTGTTTACTCTGGTTCACAGTTCCAGAGGACAGTTCCTCATGTCTGGTAGTTCCTCCAGCAGGGGCTTGAGGGAGCCGGCCACACAGCAGCCACACAGCAGCCACGGTGGAGAGGCAGAGGGGGATAAATGCTCCCTAGCACTCAGGTCACTCTCTCCTTTGTACAGTTTAGGATTCCTCGCTTTGGGAGTGGTCCCAGCCATCTGTAAGATGTGTCTCCCCACATCAGTTAATCAAAATAATCCTTTATAGGCCATCTCCCAGAGGCACATCTCCAGGGGAAGCCCAGATTCTGTCCAGGTGATAACACTAACCACCACGTTCAACCATGGGTGTCCCCTGGCCTCTATCGCCATCAGTGCAGGCATGTGCACTAATATTAAAGACTGTACCATGATCTGGTTTTAACTTGGAAAGTTACTATGTATACAGGACAACGGAGTAGCCGAAAGTCACGGCACATATTTAGTGTGAGGGAAACACTTTTTAAGAAGGTTTAAACAGTTTAATATTAACAGTTTATGTTCACAAGAACATAAGGACTGATGGTACTTCCTTATGTTCTTGCAAAGTAGCAGTGGGTGCCTTTCTTAAATCCAAGGGAAGAAGACATGTCCCATCTCTGTTTCTGCTCATGGAAATGTTTTCCCAGCTTTCTAAGCTAGGGCAGAAGGATTGCCTGTCACAGCCAGCCAGCTTTGGGGCCAAACTCTGGGAAAGCCTGGGTACTTATAAGAAAATCTGCGATGACAGAGAGAGACTGTGTGTTAAGGAGAGCCATCTCATCAGCATGCTGGCTGCTACCAAGGAAGGCCTCGTGGTGCAAGCTGCCAATCAAAGATGGAGGAAAGATCAACATGAAAGTGCTGTTTCTGGAACTAATTAGAAATCCCGAGCCAACTTATTTTGCTTATGAACAAGACTGATAAACTGGAAAACACACTCATAAACCCGAACGCGCCTTTTCAATTTGTAGAAACGAGCTTCTGGGTGGGGGAAAAACGTTGCTCCACAGTCCCTTTCTGATTAGATCACGAAACAATTGCGCATCTTGCCATCAGTGGATTTCTCAAATTTCACGAATCCCAGGGAGGGCTGTTTTCTGACAATTCCATGTTCTTGTTCCTAGAGGCAACCTGGAGTCTGGGTGAGGGTTTCATGCTTTCACAGAAAACAGATTTTTAAGGTTTATCAGAAAACAAAGCATAAAAATGCGCTACCCTGTTTTCTCCTAATTAGGTCATTTTACCTCCGTAGGCACCAGTTCCTCGTATATAAAATAATGGGAGAAGATGCTTTCTTCAGATCCTGTCTCACCCAGAGGTTAAGGAGAAACAGGAATGAATTGGGCACAGCGAAGTCAAAATCTGGGGTAAACAATTTGAACACAAAGTTTTATTTGGGGAACGGAGGTGTTGATCAATGGTAGAACACATGTTTACTATGTGCAAATACCCTGGGTTCAATCCCTAGAACTTTAAAACAACTGAACAAATTTTTATTTAGGTTGCTAATTGATGACTCAGTGAATAGAGGTACCCTACACCGAATCTGAAGACCCGAGTTTGAACACACACACACACACACACACACACACACACACACAGAGAGAGAGAGAGAGAGAGAGAGAGAGAGAGAGAGAGAGAGAGAGAGAGAGAAAGAGAGACAGAAAGACAGAAAGACAGAGAAACAGAGAGACAGAGAGACAGAGAGAGACAGAGAGACAGAGAGACAGAATGAGAGACAAGACAGAGAGAGACAGAGACAGAGAGACAGAGAGACAGAGACAGAGAGATAGAGAGTGATGGAGAGAGACAGACGGAGACAGAGAGACAGAGAGACAGAGAGACAGAGAGAGACAGAGAGACAGGGAGACAGAATGAGAGACAAGACAGAGAGAGACAGAGAGTCTAAGTCAGGGCTACTATGCTGTGATGAAACACCACGATCAAAAGCAACGCGGGGAGGAGAGGGTTTACTTCACTCAGAGTTCCATATAGCAGCTCCTCATCAAAAGCACCGAGGGCAGAAACTCACACAGGGTGGAACCGCAGAGGCAGGAGCTGACACGGAGGCCATGGAGGCGGCTGCTTATTGGCTTGTCCTTCGCAGCCTGCTCAGCCTTCTTTCCTATAGGACCGGGACTGCTGGCCCCTCCCACGGTGGGCTGGGCTTTCTCACATCAATCACTAAGGAAAATCTCCTATAGGCTTGCCTACAACTCCATCTTACAGAGACATTTTCTCAAATGAGGTTCCCTCCCTCTGATGACTAGCTTGTGTCCAGTCAACTTAAAACACACACCCCTCCCAAATGCTTAAAAATGTTTATCGTTTTATGTGGAAGTACCATTTCTATTCTGTCCCTCCATCCACTGTCCGCTTCAACTGAATTTTATCATATATTCATTCATTCATTCATTCATTCATTCATTCATTCATTCATGTGCTGAGCAGGCTTTGACACTGATTATAACAGGAAATAGAACAATTCAGTCTCTGGCCTCAAGAAAGTAGGTCTTATTGAGACCAATTTGTGGGGAGCTGCACCCAATCTAAAAACTTTCACATACCAGAGTCTTCAAAAATGTGTCTACCATGTGGTGACTAAGTAGATGAAAGATTTGAGCTCTGTCTACATGATTCCACTCCCTTCCATCACCAAGGTTGTAAGAACACTTACTGAATGTGAGAAACACAGGAGTCACTGCAATGAAACTTAGTTACTACAACTCCCTGGGGACCAGAGTCCATGACTGCTTTCCTAGCAATAGCTTGATACAATTGAGGCTCTGGAGTAGGTTTGAAAATAGCAACATCTTCAAGGGTCAGGATCCAGTGTGTGCTGCCACCAATGCATGGGTCTGATATGTAGGATTCATTCCCCTAGGCAGACTGCACAGACAGCATGTTAATGTCTTACCTTACCTGGGAACTTACAGCTATACAGTAAAAAGCTCTGATGCAGGGGATGCCTAGCTGGGCTGGTGGTAAATTTAGATAGCATCGTCTAGCAACAAGTAGAATATTTAATAGCCTTTAAGAGTGTGTGAGTGGAAGGGGTTGCTCCCCTTCAAGAGAACATCATTTTAGTGTGTGTGTGTGTGTGTGTATGTGTGTGTGTGTGTCCATATGTGTACTTGTGCATTTGGAGGACAGAGGTTGATGTCAGGAGCGTCTTCCTTGACAGTTATACAGCTGACTTTTTGATACAAGATTTCTCACTGTGTTTGACATTCAGCGCTTTGTCTAGGCTGGCTGTTCAGGGAGCCCTGGTTATTTTCATGACTCCACCTCTCCAGTGCAGGGACTAAAGAATCAAGCCGAGGTGTCAGCCTCTTTTCCTCCATGTTGGTATTAGGGATCTGAACTTGGACGGAGCCTCATGCTTGTGCAACAAGCACTTTTTACTGACGGACTCATCTTCCCGGCCCTCATTGCATGTGGTGATACTAGAGTCTTATTTATTTAAAGAGAAAGAGAATTTGATAGTAACAAAGAAGGCATTTACTGTTTCTCAGTGCCCGCTTGTGTGTGTGTGTGTGTGTGTGTGTGTGTGTGTGTGTGTGTGTGTGTAAGAGAAAGCATCATTTTTTTAATTGCTTATCTTGGTTTGCAAAGCCCAAAAAATCAGGGTGAAACTGTCCACTTGGTGTTTTGTTTTGCTGCCTTTGCCTATGACCTGACTTGGCTCTCCCAGCCAGAGCGTGGCACGGAGCCAGCGACAGTGGTGAGTCTGGGCTTGCTTGCAATAGGGATGTCATCTCCATTTTTTCCTCTATGGGCCTGTGTCACTTAATGCATCTTAATGATAAAGAAGTTAAAATGTGAGGAGATGCATGTCCCTCGGGACTTCCTATCATTCCTGTCCTGGTGACTGCTGCAGGGCTTCCTTACCACAGACTGCCAACTGTCAGCCATGCTATGACTGTCTAGGCAGACTGACGAACTGTTGGCCAATCATACCGAAGATCTTAACTGTGACCATCTGTTCTCAGACATGTACTCCACTCTAAACAGATTTTTTTTTTTAAGAGCCGTTTGGAACTTCTGACACAGCACTCGTTTCTAGGCAAGCCTTCTAAAATCTAATAGGAAGAAGACCGCTGGTACCTGGTGCTGTGTGGTCGTCCAAAGGACAAAGATGGCCGCCACTGATACCGACGTGGTCATCTTCAACTTCTTGGTTGCTTTGGTCCACAGATGGTTTCCTTAAACACCAGCCTTAGTTGTATAAAATGATGGACATCCTTCAAAGTCACGGAATGACAGCTGAGCTGGGACAGGTGTTGTCCAGGAGGAGACCTAGCCTCCACGGAGGCAGGAGCCCTGAGCACAGCCTGTCTTCTCCATCCCACAGGCGTTAGCACAGTGCCTCAAGGAGAAGCTGAGACTTTGAGAAGTCCAGTAGTAACTTTTCCATAAGCCCGAAGACAGTGCATTAGCAAACAGACCATCAGTATGTGGTCCAAAATAAGGAATAGTTATGATAACATTGCCTGTGCCTATTTATAGGGTTATATGTTTTTGAAATATCATCTAGGGCTAGTGCGATAGCTAAAGGGGTAAAGGCCCTTACCACCAAACCTGTGGCACATACATACTCATGCATGAGTCTCTCTCTGTCTCTGTCTCTGTCTCTCTCTTTCCCTTCCTCCCTCCCTCCCTCCCTCTTCCATTCTCCCCCCTCTCTCTTTCACATACACATACACACACACACACACACCAATACATTAAAATTTTTTAAAAGAACATAGCTTGAAGGACAGACCTGGAAGAGAAACTTAGGGATTCTCTGATTTCCTTACTTTTCAGAAGGGAGCGCTGACACTCTGAATGGTAAACAGTTGCTTTCTCCTGGATAGCACCCTGGTCTATAGATGGATTGCCTCTTACAAAAGGAGAAAGTTTTTTCTTCCTCAGCTCTGCCGAGGTAAGTCAAGAGCAACCTCGTTGTGGGCTCCTCTTCTTTGGTGGCAAAGGCCGGAGGAAGCAAAGGGAGCCATGCCCAGCTTGGCAACACAGTGCACTGGCCATGGTTTGCTGTTCGCTGTTAGATGTTCACTGTCTCCTCCTCCTCCACCCTTTCCCCTCCTCTTCCTCCTTTTCCTCTTCTTCCTCCTCTCGCTCTCTTCCTCTTTTGTCTTCTTCTTTTCCTCCTACACCATTTCTTTCTGATTGAGAAACATGTTCACTGTATATCCAAAGCTAACCTAGCTCTCACTGTAGCACAGACTATATCAAACTTGTCATCCTCCTGCCTCAGTACTCTAAACTGATCTCATGATCACAAACATGCTGCACTGTGCTGGACTTAATATAATATTTTTTCTAAATCTCTCATCCCTTTTCTTATCTCTCTTGAGTGATAAAAACACTCTCTGTTGTGTTTTCGTTCTCCATTTCTGAAGTGATAGAAACGGAGTCCTGGATGTCCTTTCACAGCCAGGCTGACGGAGGAGGAACTGACAGGGGCCACACTTCAGTTCCTATATGTCATTTTCTACCTGGGTACATTCAGCACATAGAGCTCTGTCCACCCGGCTGGATGGTCCCATGGCATCTTGGAGACACATTTACAGATTCATTCATGAATTGGACAGACTGGATGCTATTGTTGCCATGTCCGCAATGTGCAAGAATGCCCGGTGCTTTCAAATCAGCCTTGTCTCTCTCTGTTGGCAAGTCCTCCTGGAGAATCAGAAATTCATTTTGAATGGACACTGGGGCTTCTTAAAGGAGTAAGGCATGCGTTCTTGTTACACTGTCTTGGTGGTTGTACAGGAAGCAGTGAGGAAAAGTTTTTTTGTTATCATTTTTCCTGTCTCTAACCTTCCAATCAGTGTCACTCTCTGGACACCTCGCCTTTCTCTCTTCATGTTTTTTCAGTTTCATGGCCTAAATTCAAGGGTTTCTCATCCTTTCTCAACCCTATCACTACAACCATCCTCCCCCATGTGAATTTTGCCCCATGAGTTCAAGCTAGCCATTAAATTTCAAAACGGAAAGCTAACGTGCATCATGGAACTTTAAGGATGATTTTAAGTAACCAAAATTCCAAGTATCGACTCTAATATTTCTAGGTCAGTCACTATGTTTAGCCCCATGGGTGTGTAATGGAGATGCCATGACGTCATCACCGTGCTGCTCCACGGCTGAAGTCAGCATTCTTATGGTCCATCCATGTCTCAACGGAGCCTGGGGATCAAATGTGCAGCTCATAAGCCTGGAGAGCGACTTTAAGCTCAGTTATCAAACTGCAGTTCTAGGGTCTTTAAACGACTGCGATCGCAAACAGTTGACAAATGGGGGGAAGTAGAAAATTGTATCTAAGAAATAAGTCCTGGCGACAGGTGCACTGGTGGACATTCAGAGAGAAGACTGATGGGAAGCCAACAGAACCTGTGGCTTCCTCCTTAGAGAACAGCAGTCAAGAAAAGTCACCACGGCCGCATCCATTACCCGATACTACCTACCACTCAGAGAGTGGAGAGTCACGCCCTGGGAAGAGGGCTGGAGACGGGAGAGGGACAGTTATTATTTCCTCTTTGGTCTGTCATGAACAGTTCACTCTCTTTCTATTTGAAACTGTTTGCCCAGCATGTTGTATTGAGACGTAAGTCAAGGGTCAGGGGTTAGTTGCAGATATTAGGTAATGACTTGGAGGAAAGTTGTGTCCAATCTCACAACAGCTCTTTGTCATGAAAACCCTTCAGCATCTGACAGGAGAGTAGCAGGTGCTGCTTTCAAAAGAAGGACAAGCAGGAGCCATTAGGAGCCTCGGCGTTTCTAATGTAGCGCATCTGTGTGCTTGCGTCTGGTTTTGGTGTGACAGTCAGACATCTTTCTCTGAGTTATTGTGTGAGGCTGTCTTCTGTATCAAGGGCAAGGAACAGGCTTGCTAGAAATTTCTCTCAAAGATGAGTGTGAGCTAGAAAACTTTTAGGACGACTCGGGATAGGAACTGGGAGAAAGGCTTAGAGAGAAGTTGATTTGAAAAGGTTTACCTTTGACCTAGGGGAGGGGGACAAGAAAGCCACACTGACAAGGGAGTTCTGTCCACAAATGCAAGTTCAGAAGCCACAGCTCTGGATGGTATGTAGGGCACACATCTTCCTTAGATTCCTTTGCACTTCTTAACCCACCCCATGCAAAGAAAGACTAGTGTCGTGGGGAGTGAGTGGGGCAAGGCTTTCCGTATCAGTTCCTTTCCTGGTTACTGTGATCACACGTCTGACAGTTGTGAGGCAGAGGGATTTATTTAGGTTCACAGCTCTCCCTCACAGTTGTGAAGCCATAGCAGCAACTGTGTGAGGTAGCTGGTCACAGCATCCCCAGTCAGGAAGCAGAGAGAGATGGATGATGGCCCTCAGCTGAGATCCAAATCCATGCAGTGCTGTTCTCCACACTCAGCGTGGGTGTTCACGCCCCCACTAAGCCTTTCTGGGAACATTCTCATAGGCACACCCCAAGTGTCTCCATGGTGATTATAAATCTAGTGACCCTGACAACCAAGATTAAGTATATACAGTCTCCTCCCTATCTCACCAAAGTGCTCACTAGTAAAAGACCCACCAGGGCTTTGGACTCCCACAGAGTTATGGGATGGCCTTGTCACATCCAGTGAGCTCTGAAGGGCAAAGGATGCTGAAGGTTAGGACTACTCTTTAGAACTGCCAAGGGGTGAAAGAAAGGCTTCAGAGCAGAGCAGCCACAGGATGCAAGAGAAGCATGCATGGAACACGTCAGCTTGTTCCAAAGGCAGAAGACGTCATCGATGATACCAAGACCTAAACAGGTTTCAATGAAGGTACGGCTTGTCAGCGTTCATCTTGACGCTGTGCAGTGCAGCTTTGATGCAAATCTCTGTGTACTTAGCTCCTACATAAAACCCCCAAAATGAGATAACATGTGTGTGTGTGTGTGTGTTTTCTTACTCCATGAATGAATTGCTATGCCATTATCAATTACATATTTCTTCAACTCTCCCTCCTTTCCTTCCTCCCTCCTTCCCTCTCTCCCTTCTTTGCTCTCTCCCTCCTTCCCTCTCTCCCTCCTTTCCTCCCTCCCTCCTTCCCTCTCTCCCTTCATTGCTCTCTCCCTCCTTCCCTCTCTCCCTCCTTTCCTCCCTCCCTCCTTCCCTCTCTCCCTTCTTTGCTGTCTCCCTCCTTCCCTCCATTCCCCTCTTCCTTCCTGGCAGGGACTCAGCATGTAGCACAGGCTGTCCAGGAGCTCACCACACAGCCTAGTCCAGCCCCAAACTTACCTTGCTCCTGCTTTACCTCTTGAATGACAGACTTACAAACTTGTGTCAACATGCTTGGCTTCCAGAGTTATTTTTTTTATTCGATATAATTTATTTACATTTCGAATGATTTCCCCTTTTCTAGCCCCCCACTCCCCGAAAGTCCCGTAAGCCCCCTTCTCTTCCCCTATCCTCCCACCCACCCCTTCCCACTTCCCCGTTCTGGTTTTGCCGAATACTGCTTCACTGAGTCTTTCCAGAACCAGGGGCCACTCCTCCTTTCTTCTTGTACCTCATTTGATGTGTGGATTATGTTTTGGGTATTCCAGTTTCACCAATCCTACATCAGATAGAGAGCTAATATCCAATATATATAAAGAACTCAAGAAGTTAGACTCCAGAAAACCGAACAACCCTATTAAAAAATGGGGTACAGAATTAAACAAAGAATTTTCACCTGAAGAACTTCGGATGGTGGAGAAGCATCTTAAAAAATGCTCAACTTCATTAGTCATTAGGGAAATGCAAATCAAAACAACCCTAAGATTTCATCTTACACCAGTCAGAATGGCTAAGATTAAAAATTCAGGAGACAGCAGGTGTTGGAGAGGGTGTGGAGAAAGAGGAACACTCCTCCACTGCTGGTGGGGTTGCAAATTGGTACAACCACTCTGGAAATCAGTCTGGCGGTTCTTCCAAAAACTGGGCACCTCACTTCCAGAAGATCCTGCTATACCACTCCTGGGCATATACCCAGAGGATTCCCCACCATGTAATAAGGATACATGCTCTACTATGTTCATAGCAGCCCTATTTATAATGGCCAGATGCTTGAAAGAACCCAGGTATCCCTCAACAGAAGAGTGGATGCAAAAAATGTGGTATATCTACACAATGGAGTACAATTCAGCCATTAGAAACAATGAATTCATGAAATTCTTAGGCAAATGGATGGAGCTAGAGAACATCATACTAAGTGAGATAACCCAGACTCAAAAGGTGAATCATGGTATGCACTCACTAATAAGTGGATATTAACTTCCAGAGTTATTTTTATCTTTATGTTTTTCCATTCTGCTTGTCGATGAGATCTGTCGGATAGTCGCTCAGAAAGTTACTTCCAGTTTCTGATGAGATTCAATTCGGAGCACACCTCAGGTTTCTCTCCGATAACTCAGAACCTCTCTATAATCAGCTGACCAGAGCTCCAAGCCCTTCACAGTTCTAATGCCCTCAGCTCAGAGTCCTGCTGACCATATATGATGATGTTATGACGATGTTACCCCCCTCTGAGAGTCTTTCTGAGCACAACAGTGAAGTTGCCCTCAGAGTCTGACCACACACAGTGCCTTTCCCCTTCTCTAAGAGTCCTGCTGACCACACATTCACACATCCTCTTTCTCCACCAAAAGAAAATAACTTCAGTTGCCAAATAGCAGTTGTATTTCTAAAGGACACTAATGTGATAATTTTGCATAAGACCAACTCCAAGGTGTTTTCTATTTCCTGATAATGTGCATACTCTCCTATACTCTCTCTGCAGCTTAGGACTGAGTAAGAAAGGCTGACAGGAAGAAGAGCTGGTTGCCCTGTTCTTTTCTTCTTCTTTGTCATCATTGTTAGTGTGAGGTGCTGACTGACACCTCGAATAAACCCAAGAAAGGATATGGCAAATGTCCCTGATGTTACTACACCCTAGAATGCAATTGCTTTCTTTATACATTAGGAGCAAATTTGTGTGCATGCGTGTGCACATATCCATGCACGTGCATGGTGTTTGAGTGCAGAGGACACCTGAGCATGCAGAAGCCAGGGGTCAACTTGAGGTGCTGTCCTTTAGGAGTTACCTACTTTGATTTCTGAGACAAGGTCTAACTGGTCTGATATTTGTTAATTAGGCTAGGTTGGATTGTAAGTGAGCTCCAGGATTCTGTCCATCTCTGGCTCCTGGGTACGAGGCTTATAATGGTGTAGCATGCCCCGCTTTAAAAAAACAAAAAACAGGACACTCGGATTTAATGCAAGCCTTCATGACTCTGTGACAAGGATTCCACAAACTAAGCTGTCCTCTCAAACTAAGCTGACTTATTTTTGAAAGAAGAGAAAAAGCCTCCTAGGACTGTCATCATCTCCACATTCTTGATTGTAGATGCAACATACATTGTATTACCAAGAATCTGGATCCAGACTGTGGACCTATTTGGACTCTGCACTAGTGGGAGATCCCAACAGGTGAATGGGGGAAGGGCTGGTCCATGGAGGATAAACTTGTGCTCCCCTCTGATGCTCATGTTCTCACTGAGTTTCATTTACATTAAACAAATCCAAAGAGAAGATAAAAGAAAAGACTTGGAAGCAGCTTAGGACCCTTCTGAAGGTGGAGGTCTCTGCAACTGTGGGGCGATGTCTGTGCTTAGCACTCTCTCCCTAACTGGATTGGTATAAAGCATCGCAAGAAAGACAGCATTTAGCACTCAGATGAATAAATTCAGATTATAGTCCTTAGCTGCCTTTCATCTAGGACATATTTATCATGCCCGAGGGCTCTCTAGCTATGCAGTTGATGGCAAGAACAAACCACCACAGGGAGAGCCTGAAGAAAGCTTTCTGGTCTTTAAAGAGCCCTTTCAGCCCTACCATATGACGAGAAGCACTGATCTAAGCAAGTGCACGTTAAAAAAAACAAAACAAAACAAAACCACAAAAAGTCTGGCTGTGGTCATAACATTTCAGATTTTACTTAACTGTGAAAATTATGACTGTGGTTTGGTTATACAATTATAACCGAAGTGTGTACTGACAGCCAATAAGAGCCAACTTCAAGTCACAACACACATTTAACAAAACATCTTTCAAGAATTCCTAAGTGCTAGGTGTGGTTTTAT
Organism: Apodemus sylvaticus; assembly: GCF_947179515.1. NCBI lineage: Eukaryota > Metazoa > Chordata > Mammalia > Rodentia > Muridae > Apodemus > Apodemus sylvaticus. The sequence goes on along the minus strand of NC_067485.1, from coordinate 74,150,031 downwards.
GATCTGGAAAATGAGGACTAAGCTCACTAAGGCCTTTCCTTGCAGATCTGCTCTTCACGGTGGGAATTATTCTAATTCTAAAGCAAAAACACTTTGTGTGACATTGTCAGTAGTCAAAACCTAGACTTCTCAAGCATAAGGTAGTAAATGCTAATAAGGCAAATGATATTTTAAAATTTAAAGCAATTCTTTCTTTTAGAAATAAGACATTTTTCCCCTCTGTAACTTGTGAATTTTCTTGGCCTTAAATGGGGATTGTCCCTTCCGTGTCCTGCTCTTGATGTTTGAGGCAATGGTTTTGTGCCTCAGAGCTTGATGTCTTTGTCACCTGCTTATTCTTCTGTAACTTGAGGTCAGCCCTAATAAATAGAAATACAGTGAGTCATGGCTAAGAGAATGGTTTATTCAGTCAAGTGCTCGAGGCACAAGCACAAAGATCTGGGTTTGATTCCCAGAGCCATGTCAATCAGACAAACAAACTACAGGAATATTCTGGAAGCTGGTTGTTGATGCTGTTAAGACACTGAGCTCTGGATTCGGAAAGGGTAAGGAAAGTGCTGACAGAAACATTCTCTTGTAATTCCTGGGCAAGGTGAGGAGTCTGGAGTGAGCTGGATGACAAGAAGGGGCCAGAGTGAAATCAGAGAGGCACCTGATTCAACACTGTTGTGGCTTTTCAGCGGAGTCACCCAGGTTTCCTGTTGGAGTGGGTACACTATGTCATTTCCCACACAGCCATGTTTAGAACCTGTTTGGTATGACTTCACTTGAGTATGGGCCTGGCATCTCAACCTAGTGACCCTGGAGCTGGGAGTTGGGTTGACACTGGATATCTCCCTCCTTTTGCACTCCTTTCCTGACCCCAACACAGAGCATTCTTGGAATCAGAAACACCATCACAAGCAGACCAGGGAGGGCACTGGGAAAGTGTTTGTGTTGCTTGGGAGCTAAGGATTTGGAGCCTGGTAAATCCCAGGCTCCAAGGAGGCAAGGACAAGCTTATCACGTGACCGCATCCAATTTCCATTGGAAAATTACTTCACACACAGGGCCCTAAGCCTGCCTGGCCTCCTCTTCAGCCACCAAATTCCCTCGGCTTGTGGTTCCTGGCTTAAGAGGACTGTAGAGAGAACTGAGTGAGACAGGGAAAGCAAGGGTGTAGATAAAACCATGTTCTGTTTGCAATTCAGAGAGAAATTGGAGCGGAGATATAGTAGCAGGGTGCTGACTAGAGAAATGTATTTGAATAATGCACGATTCCAAAAAGCTTTTCCGGGGAGACTTTCCATAGGATAATCAATAATTCAGTCTAATCAGTCTGTTAGTCCAGGCAGATGACATTTATTTTAATAGGTACTGTGGGTTGAAGGGAAGGAAATCTTACTTATGATGTCCTGTTTCCCTCCCTGCTTTTCTTATAAATGCCTTTCCCTTTCCTGTTTTCTGTAATTGTATGATGTTTCCAGATACCTTTTTTTATCTATGTTCTATAAATTTAATACATCAAAGTCAAAAAGGAAATAATCTTTGTCCGGATCCTATTTGTTTTCAAGTCTGTCTCTAACATGACTTGGCTTTGAACTCCTATGGGGGAGGGGGAAAGACATGCATATGTAGCAGGTAGAGGGGTCAATGTCAAGTGTATTTCTTTATTGCTTTCTACCTTGCTTTTTTAGACAGGATGTCTCAGTGAATCTAGAGGTATCTAGACTAGAATCTAGAGGTATCTCCCTGAGTATTCTAGAAACGCCATGCATGCACGACCACTGTACCCAACTATGCACATAAGTACTTGGATCCCAACTCAGTACCTCATGTTTGCATAGCATACACTACCCATGGAACCATCTTCCCGGACCTATGCCATTTGTCTCCTACACAATGTGGTTGCCTTAGATACCCTTAGATACCTTAGATTTTAAAGGATCTGAGGTTACAGACATAGTGCATACACTGTATGGCTGCCACATTCTGTCAACTTCTGCAAGCATTTCTTGCACCCTATGCTCTTGTGGACCACACTGAACTAACTGACTCGGATCCCAAGTCTGGTCCTCTATTCTTTTTCTTTATGAATAAAGTTTTATTGGATCTCATGCGTGTTCCCTCCTTCCCCATATTGTCTGAGGTTGCTCTTAGCTGTGAACGAAGAGTTCACAGGGGCAAACATTTGATCCACAAAGCCTAAACTTGACTCTCTAGATATTTGCAGAAGAAAACTGCTGAGCTGGGTGCAAGTTTATGTTCACTCTTGCTCTCTATACTGACATTAGAATGAAAATGAAGATGTAAGCTTTTAGTGTGGGGAGCAGGGGTACAATCATGCTAAGGTGACCAGGGATTTGATCCCGCCTGTCATTTCCTCGAGAACTTTCTGGCTTGGTTAGAATTCTAATGTCTTCATTCATAAAATGGGAGCAGTACTAATAGGCTGTTTAAATGGCTAAGAAAATGATCAGAAATAAGCTCTGAAAAGGGAAGCACACAGGAGAAATGGGTTTAAAGGAAAACATCGTAAACTAAATTGGCATAGCGAAGCAACATCTCCTTTCCCTTCTGTGAGCCCAGGAGATGCTCCGGTAGTGTTTTCCTTGGCCACCTCCCAGCGCAGTCAGAAGAAAGGGGAAGTGCTGTCATTGGGGACTTCATTGTGAACAACTTGTCACTGAGCCTGGCTACTCTTCCATGACCTCTTTATCATGAGCCAGCAGGCTTCAGCAACTCCTAGGCACTTCCAATTGTTAGGGTATGAAGATACAGATTCATGGTTCAAGAAGGGTGTTCACCAGCTATGCAATCTCACCTTACTGACATCGGTTCTCTTGTTCTAATTAACATCATTTTCTTTTCTTTTATTTCATGGATGGAAGTTTTAGAAAGAAAGGTGCCTTTCCTGGAGCCTTCTGCAAGGCTGATTAACTGATTACCATTTCAACGATTGTGGAGAGGTTGGGATATTGCAGGTTTGAAAGCTCCTTACCATTTTTCTGTGCTCTCTTTCTTACTTCTGTGGCTGACCAAACACCTTCATGAATTACAGCTAAAAAATAGACTGATGGTTGCCACCAACCAAAAGGCTCAGTGTATCCGCAGGTGGCACCTGATCTATTGCAGAGGTTCCTGACTTTGTTTTAATCTGCCTACCTAATGCTTCTACCAATGCATTATGACTTTTTTTCTGTTACTATAGTAACTCCTTTCCATTGCTTCCATGTTAGAGCATGGAATTTTGGGGGAACCAAAGCTGTCTTCTTAGGCTGTTCTCACTCATACCTCGTACATGGATTCAGAATAAATTATCTCTTATCCTCTTCTCAGTAAGAATTGTGTTATTTTCAACGAAAGCATTTGCCTTTTCCTGAAGAAGGGGAAAAAATAAAAGCTGTGGTTGCATGCACAATGTCTGCATAAGGCTAAGCCCCTCAGTATTGCGGCATGGAGTAGGAAGTGGATTTTGAATGCCCAGCCTCAGCGGAGCAGCACAGGCAATTGAAGCAAAGAGGAGTCAGGTTTCCTTCAGGACATGGCCGCTGATAAAATTTTTGTCCACATTCTTGTGTTTGGCCTCACACCTAAGATTATATAGGCAGCACAAATTGAAGTTGACAGGTTTTTTGTTTTTTTTTGTTTTTCCTTTTAAAGAGGACATAATATGGAAGGGCTTAGGGAGATGGGGGTGGATCTGAAAAGAGGTACAGGAGGAGTTGGGTAACTATGAGCAGAACATGTCATCCGAATTCTCAAGGTTTAATAAAAATATTGTATCTTTAAAAAAATTGGCTTTTACTTCCATTTTTCTTGACCCAACCAAAGTGGAGCTAGCAATTGTATTTTTGTGCATTAATTTTTTTTGCTTGCTTTAAATAAAATCCCTTCTGAATAGCTCCGGACAGTTACTAGACTCTCCTACTTAAGGAATTGGACTCTAACCCTTAGGTCATGTCTGTTTTTTTAAAGAGTCTGACATCTTGCTCCTGGATTCTATGGAAAAGAAGCAATGGAATTCAGTCAGTGATTTTCATATTTTTAAAAAATTGTTATCTTTTTATCTAACCATTAAAGAAGGCAGCAGAGAACTGGTACAAAGGGCAAATGTGTTGACTCAAGTCCCAATCTGATTGTACAGCTGGTTACCAGCACCCAGCGTGCTTTGCGAAAGACATTCTCAGGATGTGTGTCAGTGGCAGTGAGTTAGTGAATAGTGATACCCCTCCAATGTTGCCCTGGCTGGAGTGGGAGAGGTGTGTGTGTGTGTGTGTGTGTGTGTGTGTGAAAGAGCTTTGCTTAAGTGAAGGTGCTTTTATGTCTTTTTTGCTTCAAGACTAATTTTTCAGAGGTAGATCCTATGTGGTAGTTATTGTTATAGACTCACAGGGCTTAATACTATAGTATCTCATATTTTATGCAGTAAAGATATGCAGCAAATATTTACCAAGTGATTGTATGATCACAGAAATATCTGTGTTTATTTATTGCCGCCTAAAACAAAATGCAGAACTGAGCAAACACCATGTTCTTCCTTCCCGAGACTGTAAGAGGATAGCAAACATTTGAGAAAAGCTTTGAGTATTTCGGGGAAAGGATGTCTGTGTAGTCATTTCTACTTCCTGGCTGAGGGGCATGTGCTTATTCCCCACTTCCTCTTCCACATTCTTTAATCTCCCTCCTGGATGCACTTCCCAAGTCCCAGATCAGACTCTGATCAGAGGTTAAGCAGTAATTTGTGTCTCATTCCAAGATGCCGCTCCAGGATTGAGAGGTCCAGGAGCCCACAGTCTACAGCCACGACGGTCCCTGTCACCTTGTGCTTGCTACCTTGATGGCAAGCATTGGTGACTGTACAGCTACAGTTCTGCACCTTCCATTTCCTGTCCGCAAGATTAGACTATCAACTCTAGGAGACCAGGAGCCACATCCTTGTCCTCTGTTAGCAAGAATGCTACACAGCTCTGAACCTGTGGTCTGCAAGTGTGCGCTGGTGGAAATTGAGGAGCGAACTGTTTTGAACTCAGAGTCATGTTGAAATCTCCAGTTCTAATGCGACTGTGTTCAGAGAAGAGGACCCTAGGGGTATAAGTGAGGGTCTAACAATAACAACAGGGTGATCTGACAGGATTAGTGCCCAGTCAGTGTCTCTCTTTTTCTGTCTCTGTCTGTTTGTCTGTCTGTCTCCTCCCTGCCTCCACACACAGAAAGAAAAGTGGGGAAGAGGGTCACATAAGGACTCAGTAGAGAGTAAGTGGCCATCTTCAAGCTAACGGGGACTGACTGCCTCAGCAGAAACCAGCCATTTGACAACCTGATCATAGACTTCCAGTTTCCAGAACTGTAAGAAAATGATGCGCTATTTAAGTTACTGAGTCTATGGTAATTTTGCATGCCAACTCAAGAGGGTAGATGTAATTGGTTAAATATATTAATTGACAAATATAAAAGTTCATTGTGAATAAAATTATTTTATAAATGTAATCATAGTTAATCATAACAACCCCAGAAGCAATGACGTTTAATAGACTTGCCTAAATTTTACATATAGCAAATGGTAAGTAAAACTACTTGGGAAATTTAAGTTATGAAAATTTAGAATTTCCAAAGAAAAGATAACCAAGAGATGGGTTGGAATAGAAGTCATAAGTAAATCATCAGAAAAAAAAAATTAAAAAAAAACCCATCAGGTAAGAACAAATGGCTTCCGTGTATGCTGAAAGATGTTTAATTTCACTAATTAAACACAGAGAACACAGATCTATGTGTGTTCGGAGGGAAACTGAGGTGGCTCAGTGGATGCCGGTGCTTGCCACCAAGTCCATTAATCTGAGTTAGTCTCTGAGATGGAAACCTGTGGTAGAAGGGAAAGTGACTAGTGTGCTGTCCTTTAACCTCTACACATGTGTCAAGCACTATGCGCCCACACACATGCACACAAACACACACATACAAAATAGATGACCTTAAAGGGTTTACTAGAGTCGATTTATTGTACTCATTAAAGTGTCATGATATTTTGTTCAAATGTGTCAAGCACTTTGGTCATATTCTTTCCCCATTCCAAGTCCTTTCCCACATACCCAGTCCTCTTTTCTCTTTTTCCCCAAGATTCCCCTCTACTTTCATCACCCACACATGTGCACACACATACACATATGTGCACACATACACATATGTGCACAAACACCGCACAGGCAGATCTGTGTTATTTATGTTTGCATGCATGATGGAAAACTTACAGCATGTGTGGTTTTGTGCCTGGTTTATTCAAGAATTTAAAAACCTTCTCCATTTCCAAGGAAACAACAGATTATATAGACAGCTTACAGAGTAAGGGTGCATAGATATATACTGGACTAAGGACCAAGATTCAGAATATACAGAGAACTTTAAAAAATTAAATACTATGAAAAAGCAAACAATGCATGCTATAGGTGGATTTAAAAATGAGCAGACACAGCCCAAAGAGTAAAGTGTAAATGACCAATCGATAATTTAAAAAACAGAGTACTCTCAACTGACCCATTCACAGAGAACTGGAGATGACAGTATTGTTTCTTCACCCCCACTCTCATTTACTCCATTATTAACACAAAACATTAAATACTAATACGCAGTTGTCTTCCTACAATCTGGCTGCTACACGCAGGGTGACTTGTAAATAGCTCACAGATTTGGGGTCTGGTGAGGGGCATGTTGGGGTCATGAAGGGCATCTTACTGTATCTCCTCACAGTGCAAGGGATGGCTATGTTCTTCTGCCTCTCTAAGAGAGCACTAGCCTTACTCAAAAGGGCTTCGTCAAGGAGACCTGATCAACCCCCGCAGAGCCCCATTTTGTACTCTTACTTTTTGGTGAGCACTTGAACATATGGGTGGGAGCCGCTGCCATTCAGATCATGGCCGTGATTTCATTGCTTGAAATACAGATATTTTTATTTATATGACATATGAACAGAGACTGTCGATGGCTTCCAGTGATGGACAATGGAGTCTTTCATGTATGGTTGATGATTGTCAACATTTAGAAACTACCTAGAGAATCATTTGGCAAAGCCTATGAAAAATTCAGCAAGCATACTTTTAACACAGCTTTCAACTTGCATAATTTACCTTGAAACTACACCAAAGCAGCTGCATAAATATGTTCGCGCAGGAACGGTCCTTTTACCAACATTTGTGAAACAACAACAAAACGTAAGCTACTTACACAGCGTATGTGTCTACTAAAATATGCATAGGTGTCCCTTCCCCCCAATAACCAGTAATTGTAGCTCCTCAGGAGGGGGAGAGCCTCACTGGCCTTTCTGTCATCCATGTTGGAATGTTTAGGGGTGCAGTGTGTTCATGAGAGCAATGGATTTGCATGCCACAAAGCATCTTTTCCCTGTATATCTCCTTGCTCTCTGGTTCTGATATTTCCTCTTTAAAACCGTGTGTGTGTGTGTGTGTGTGTGTGTGTGTGTGTGTGTACGAGCAGACACCTGCGGGAACAGAGATGTTAATTCCCCCTGAATCTGGAGTTACAGGCAATTGTGAGCCACCTGACATGGGAGCTGGGAATGAGCTCCTCTGGAAAGGTAGCACACGCCCTTGATGGCTGAGGCATCTTTCCAACCTCTGACATTCCCTGAGCCTTGAGGCGCGCGCGTGTGTGTGTGTGTGTGTGCGTGTGTGTGTGTGTGACAGCTGGCCCGGTTAGGGCTGAGCATTTCGCTGTCATGCAGTTTGCACACTTTGGCTAGCCACGGAGTTCTGCTGTATCTGCTTCCCACTGCACTGAGAAGGTTCTCCTCCTCAGGAGGGGGAGGCAGCTGCTTATGGCGCCAATTTGTGATACAGACATCAGTATTTAAAAAGCACTTTGACCACATGACTGTTTAGCAAAATAGGTAGCAATGGGTCTCCTCTGAGCCTGTGACTTACCAGCCACATTCTCCTGCACAGGTTTATAGAACCAGGCATAAGTTCCCTCCTGGGAAGTGGCCCTCAAATCCACTTAAAATAATTAAGACACTATTTCACTAAGAAATTATGAAATACAAAATTAAAAATAGTGAAACTGAACAAAACTACATAAATAATATTCATTCTTAGGCTCACACAACAGATAGGAGTCTGTGTTCAGCTCTCTTTACAAGGACATAATATGAAGTCTGTGCTGACATTAAATAAAGAAGGCAAGGTACTAAACAAATATATAGCATACTTTTATTTGACTTGGAGAATTGTCTTTGTGGGGCTTCATAGAGAGTTCTCCTCTAGCCAGGTGTGGTATCATGGATCAGTAATCACGGAATTTGAGAGACAGAAGATCAGGATGTCAAAGCCAGCCTTGGCTATATATAGTGACTTCAAGGCTAGCCTGGGCTACAGAAGATCCGGTACATAAAAACAAAGAAAGCTCTGTACCAAAGTGACACTCTCTCCTATAAACCCTGGATTATGATATATTACTATTATAATACCACAGGGCTGTTGGACTAAAGAGGTTGGTGCAAGGCCTAGACCATTCCTTCAGTCACACACCAAAAATAATTGTAGGCATTTAGTGGAAAAGATGGCACAAGCTATATACATCATGTGGACCCACAACCTGGCTAAGGTTCTGACAAGTCGGCACAAGCTGGAGGCATTTGGGAAGAGGGAATCTCAGCTGAGAAAATGCCCTGTCATATTAGTCTGTGGGCAAGCCTGCGGTGCATTCTCTTGATTGCTAATTGAAGTGAGCAGGCCCACCCCATCGTGGGTGCTGCCATGCCTGGCCAGGTCATCCTGAGTTGCACACAGAAGCAGACTGAGTGAGTTTTGGGGAGCAAGCCAGTAAGCAGCACTCCTCCATGGCTCTGGCTCCATCCCCATTCTCTAAGTTTCTGCCCTGATTTCCCTTGGGGATGGAGCATGACTTAAAGTTGCAACTTAAACCGAAATAAACCCTTTCTCCAAAAAGCTGTGTTTAGTCATGATGCTTTGTCACAGGAACGGCAACTCGGAAACAGACAAACACCGCAATAAATAAATCTGGAAAGTATATGAAAAGTACTGCCCCTCCCCCACCCCTGCCTTCCAGTGACTCACTGGAGAGTTATCCAAGACAGAAGGGACACCTGCCAGGACTCACACCTCTTGGCTGTCATTTGAGGTGGACATGGCTACATCACTGGCTTTCCAAGCTCCTTGATTCAGCGGCGTGTGGCAAGCGCTTCTGCAGGCAAAATTGTATGTGAAAAATAGAAAATTCATGTTCTCTTTAAATTGTCCCCAATCTCTCAATCCAACCAGAACATGTCTGCATTTTGGAAAACATTATAGCAGAAACAGCTGCACATTAGCTATACGCACAGAAAAGGGGCAGCCAGGATCCACTCAGCTATGTTTGTGATTGCCCCAGACAAAGCCAGGTGCAGGAGGGATGGATCGGTTGCTATCACTGTGGCTGCATAAAGAGGATTGTGACTGCTCACGTCTTGCTGTGTCAGCAAAGTCTCAGAGGACAGGGGGACCCACGGCCATTTGCTGGAGAAGGGCCCGTAGGATCCTCCCTCTACCATTCTCTCAGAGACAATCCAGCCCACTGGGCTGCAGCAAGGCAGGCCCAACAGAAGCGCCCGCGAGAGTCAACCCGAGCCTGATTATTCAGTGACAGATGTCTGCCCGGAGGCTGCAGAAAGCAAGTGGTGGCTTGTATAAGTGATTGCAGACGTTTATAGCCAAGGCAAGGTAAATGCTTCAGCCCAAAGGTTATTATATTATCCCAGAAGAAAACAGTCACTGTGAGTATTGGAAAAGACTCTCAGTCCGCAATTCAAATAATCCTCTTTAAGGGTTTGTTTCAAACCACAAGCCACTAATGGTCCCCTATAGGAGCGTTACAAAGTCTCTCATAAGAGGTCAGCCCACGCCTTCCCTCGGGACACCATTCCTGGACCAGCACTGTTTATTCTGTAGTTTCCTAATTCCGCTTTTGTTTCCCTGAAGTCCTTTCTCCATGGGAGCAGTCAGGGGTTCTCTTAAGGACTGGAATCTAACTGTATTCATTGCCTATTGTCCCTTCCTGTTGTTCCCCTAATAACCATCCTGACCTTTAAAAGGACTCTCTGATTCTCAGTGATCTGGCCATTGCTTCTTTCCAGTAACCTGTAAACCCGGCGAGTCCTTTTCTTGCCTGTGTAGCTCCTAGCCATACTGATATGATGTGAGGGGGGAGGGGAATGGGGAGAGAGGGGGAGCGCAGGAAGAGGACAGAGCAAGAGAGGAAGGGCCAAGCCGCCCTCTTTATTGTGAGTCGGCACACCTGGCTGTTGCCAGGTAACTGTGGGGCGGAGCCTAGCTAAAATGCTAACAATGTTGTTCACCCCTTCCCTTCCCTCTCCTCCCCTCCCGCTCCCTCCATTAGATCTTCTCTTATTTCGTCCGTCCCTCTGTCTCAACACTCCACCCCCACCCCCTTTGCCTTCCTTCTCCCCATTCCCTTCTCCACCCACTGCCAATTTTTCTTCATTTTATGTAACAAGTTCTCCCGACGTAGCCCCGCCTGGTGGTGCAGAGCCCACGTCTAACTCAAGCTGCCCTTGAAATCTGCCTTCAGCCTGAGTGCTGAGATTACAGGATACAGCGCACCATCGACACGAATAGCTTTCTGACACGTGCACACTATGCCTTTTCCTCTCGGGCTGTTCCCACCCCTGGAATATTCCTGTGTGCTTTCTGCGGGCAGGCTGGTCTCCCCACCTCTCCACGTTAACTTAACTCATACCCCCGTTTGATCGCCCGCTCCAGACTGTCTACTTCTAATAAGAATGACTTCTTTGTTTAATTGCTTTCTTTATTATTCTTTCCGCTCTATCAGCCTCCTCCTCTCAAAGGAAAGTTTCAGGGAAACACAGACCTGCTTTGCTGAATGCTGCATCCCCAGCGTGCAACCCTGAGGCCCGCCCAGGGCAAGTGCTCCCTGAACTGTGAGCCAATGAATATATGGGAAAGACAAAGACGGAAAGAACGCTCACTAGAAGGTGAGCATGAACAGATCAGAGAGGGGAGCATCCCTGAATCTTTTACTTGATTCTCTTATGTATTATTTATTTTACCAAAGAGTATGTTGTTTCTGAAGTGGGACAGGCCCTGCAAAATGCAATGTTATCCCTCGGGAGCAGGATCTCTGTGAGGACACCTTGTAAAGTCAGCCAGCCTGCATTTCCTCTCTCTGCCCTCCAGGGGGCACTAGAACACCCACTGTAAGTAGGAATGAGCGATGCGATGCTAATTCTTCCCAGACTAGAGAAGACTATGACTAGCCCAGGCTTTTTTAAAAATGGGGATTACTTACTCATGCACTTAATTATTAGAGCTTGAGATATCAGCCCTAAATTAGTTCAAGATACTGTTCCTGGAAAGGATATGGTAAGAGAAAGAAGCTAGTACAAAAACAAAAGTATTTGTTTTTAATGTGACTGTATAAAGACAATAGACACCAAGGGACTAAGCAAGAAAAGAGGGATAGGCCCCGCCCTTCTGGCTTGTGCTCTTCAGGACAGCCGGGACTGAGTCTAGCTACGTGGAGGCAGCCAGTAGACACTTTGGCTTCCCTGTGAACGGCCCATAGGGGAAGGCCAGTGCATACGATGTCAGCAGAATGGTGAAAGGGGCCGCGAGTCCTGTCAGCTGGAACAGATGTAGATGTTTTCTTAGACTAGCAAGCCATTAAATAATACCTCCAACTCCTAGAATTCAAAATGATCCTGAATTTGGAAGATGCTACACATGTCTCTTAAGTACAGTCTCAAGGTGCACTGAAATCAATGTACTGTAATCAATGATGGAAAAGAACAGATATCTACCTGCTTGGGGGAGAGGTTTTTGTTTTGAAAACAAAATTAAACATTTGTATTGTTAATTTTTCCCCCAGGATGAAGAATGTATTTGTATCTTTATCTTTGTATAACTAAAAGACTAGAGACAACCTAAGTATTAACTGCAGATTAGTACAACTTATGTCTTCTGGGGCATAGGCAGCATTGGAATCATGGGCATGTGCTCTAAGCACAAAGATATCTTCTGCTACTTCTCAGATTTATTTAATTTTTCTAAAAAATAAAAAATGGTGGGAATATATAATATATATTATCCACTATTATTGTGGTGCCAGAGATTTGCCAAACACGGTTCTGAAGATGCGCTCATGTTCATTCCTAGAACCTTTATCCCTTAAGTAACAATGCAAGGAGTGTGTCTTGCCAACCGCAGGACAAACATCTCCAGGTGCTCCTAATAAGCAGCGTGCTTGCTTTGCTAGGCTGTTCTGCAGAGAGGGAACAAAGAGACAAACAGACGAGCAGGGGAGATTCCCTTATTCCATCCAGACCCCCCTTAGCACCAATGTGCAGTAAAATAGAACAGAACACAACTCTAAAACTCTGATCCAACCAGATCAGCCCTAGAAAGGGAGCTGCGTAAATTATTTAGCAAGTAGGGATCGTCTCTACATTTTGAAAGGGTTGTCAAATTTTGTTTATGTGAATGCTGTGCTCGAGGGAGATTTTTGAAAAGTCTGATGCTGTCGTTGGTGTATTCTCAGTGGCATAGGCTGACGGAGCGTTTAGGGCTCTTTAACTTCTTTCTGACCATCGTGGAATGGCTCGTTCCCTGTGTCAGGATCTTTCTTTTAATTGTGCTTATGTGTGTGTATGCGTGTGTGTGTGTGTGTGTGTGTGTGTGTGTGTGTGTGTGTGTGTAGGAGTGCATATGCACATGTATGTGTTTCAAGACCAGAGGACAACCTCAGGTGTTGTTCCACAGATGCGATCCACTCATTTTAGAGGAGTAGTGTCTTACTTGCCTAGAACTTGCCAAGGTACATAGGCTGGCTAGCCAGCGAGCCCTGGGGACCCACTTGTCTCTATCTCCCAGTGCTGGCATTCTGAGCCTGTCCCTTCATGCTTGCTTTATGTGATTCTGGGAACCAAGCTCAGGTCTTAGACTTGCAAGGCAGCACCTTCCCTGCCAGCACCTCTGCCCTCCCTGAGAGTCCTGAAGTGTTGGTTTGAAAGCACTCCCTCTGGCCACAGCTGCTGATTCAGAGGGAGGGAGAGAAACATGAAGATTTGGGTAACGCCTTGGTCTGTGATTTGAATTTCTCTCCCTTAAAATGTTAATCTTGATCACATACATCCATTTAATAATGTTAAGAGTTAAGAGACATTAGACTGTTAACTTATTGGGCTCTCCTGTTGGATTTTGAGAACACCTCGAAGTGCTGAGACGTCAACGTGATGAGGAGGTCTGAGAGGAGAAACTCTGGGATGTGGGAAGTTTTTCAATATTTCTGTAACCATCATAGCTAAACTCATGGCTAAACCCATAATCCTATGGGGCAATGAATAAATTATTGCAGGTGAGACAAGGAAGGGATTCCTGTGGGGACAGGAGTTCAGGAGAAGGTAAGAGAGGATCAATAGAATCAGAATGCTTTATATATGTGTACAAAATGTCATAATAAATACCTTGTTAGCTATAGCTAATGTATGGCAATAAAGTACATTACTTAAAGATTATTAGAACTTAACGAAAACACTTAGTTGAACAAACATCTATTCGTACCCACTGCGTGGCAGACTCTGTGATGGACCTATGGATATAGACAGACTCCACCGTGATTGATGGAAAGGGGTAGTGATGGCTTGGGCACTTACCATCCAGTGCTCTCCTGAAGCCTGTCATCTAAAGCTGCCCTGAGGTTTTATTTCCTTGGGACAAGTTTTGATCCACAAAAGTGGTGATTTGAAGGTGTTTGTGGTGATGAGGTGTGATGTAGTCAGCGGTGGCCAAGAGAACTTTAAGACGTGATGTACCATGACGTAATCGCCCTTATCAGGGGGGGGGGAATAAGTTAATGTGCTCCTCTACAACCTGGCACATGCTGCCAAATGAGTACCACTGGAGATTTCAACAATATTCAGGGTGTGAGGGAGCAGGAGCTACAAATGCTGACCCAACTGCAAGTAGTTCTGCTGTGTGGGATAGTTTTTATATAACTAAGCAGCATTTAAAAAAAACTTATTTTTAAGTTGTATTTACACGCCTGTGCAGGGCAGATACTAGTGTGTGTGTGTGTGTGTGTGTGTGTATTCTACAGAGCCTGGGTCACAGGCAATTGTGAGCCACCCAACAAACATGCTGGAAACTGAACCCAGATCCTCTGCAAGAGCAGTGTGCAACCTCAACTGCTGAGCCGTCGCTCCAACCACTTGAAAGATTTAGCATTTTCTGTGTGTCCAAGTAGGAAGGAACAGTTTTATATAGCAGAGGAGCCCCAACAAGTGCTATTCCTTTGAGGCCCTGTTTGTAAAAGCCAGATTTTTATGCCAAGAGATCTGTTATGTCACAAAATCATCTAAAAGGGTTTGGGGATTTTTTTTTTCTGGGAGGTGGGAGGGGACCATTTTGAATTCTTGGTGCAGAAGCACTGGAGAGTGAGGCCAGTCATATCTGCATGCCGTGTGGGGCACTTTCCAGCTGTTGTGTGCATTGATGCTGAACAAGGGTAACATGCATCTCCTCATCAATCCGGCCAGGCCGCAGAGAAAACACAGACTCTTTCCCTCCTGTAGCTCTTCCCTGCGCGTCGCATTGTGAAAGTGGCTTGATTTGTAGAAATAAACACATGTTGGTCCTTTTGGCTCCGTGCAGCCATTGGAAGAGCCAAGTGAATCCCATTCTATCTCATGAGTCATCCCCCAGGCTGCCAGCTCTGTTCTGGCTGGAGGAGGCCCCTTTGGTGCAGAACGGGGTAGAGACAGAGGAAGCGTGCCGGTTCTCAGATCTCAGGCCATTTGCAGTATCATTAGAGACATAATGTTTTGACTCAAGATGCGATCAAATCTGACAAGGGTGTCAGTAAGACAGGATAAATATTGAACATTTTAGTGGGATTCCATAGAATCAGAAGTTTAATCATGATAATCACATCATCAAGTGTCAGGTTATGAACTCCCTGCTCCTTTAAGACGTTTAGATTATTGAAGCTAAGAATCCCTATGGCTTAATATTAAAGATTTGTAAAATATATATGCTCCATATCTAGATGATTTAAAACTAAATATGAATCTCTATCAGTTATTTGAGTATCTCACAGATGGAAAAAGCTAAGAATTGTTTTATACATACATACACACACACACACACACACACACACACACACATATATATATATATATATATATATATATATATATATATATATATACACACACACACACATCTTGAGCATGATGCCACAAACCCCGGAACCATGCCTTTGAAGAATGATTAATCTGAAAATACATTGATTTAAGTTAAAAATGCAATGACTGAGGTCACTTACAAGTTCACTGAGGGTAGTAATATGTTGACAGTCTCCAAGTTACCATGATTTAACATATATATGTATATGCGTATGTGTGTGTATGTGTATTGTATGTGTATATGTATATAAATATGTATATGATGTGAATGTATATATGATATATATGTGCATGCATTTGCATATGATGCATATGTATATATTAGTTGTGATAGCATTAAAATAATATATGTAGATGAAACGGCTCAGCAGGCGAAACTACTTTCCAGCAAGCCTGCCAGTTGGAGTTTGACCTGCTGACAGACAGGGTAGAACGCAAAAACTGCCTTCTGCAAGTTGCCTTCTGATCTCCACACGGGAGCAGTGCACAGCAGTGCCTACCCCCCCCACACCCAACACACACACTGAAAAAAAAAACCCACTCCTTTTTTTTAAACTGGTGAGATTTAGGAGACTTAAAACTAAGTAACATATCTGCTAAAGCATTCAGAAAGGTTTCATGTAAAACAGAAATATATCCTGGTCAGCAGAGCAGAAGTAACAAACAAGTTTATCTCTGTGTCTTCCCCAAACTCCTCCATATGCTATAAAATGGTACATATACACAAACACAAAAATTAAGTACAAGAAAAACCCCACAACACCAGAATTCTGAGAACAGTTGGGGAAGACAACCGACTGAGCAAAATAAAATATAAAAAGCTTAAACTTAAATATGCAGCAGCGGAAATGTCTATATTTGGTAAGTATCATTGAACTGCAGAAACACAGGGACTGGAAATACCAGGCATGTCTGAAATTACAGGCTTAGCATAGAGGATTTAATTACAACTACCATTATAATTATAATTCATAGTAAGAAGCCGTTAGATAGTCCAGACCCTTGTCTGTATGAAGTTCAAAGGTTGCTCCTCCCCAAGTCTGATAGAATATTTGCAATATATTAGGTGCAAACTCAGACCCAGAGAGACTTCTTGAACTTGGAGATACCAAGTAAATTGATTGTATCGAGGCAAGAATTTTATTTAAAAAAATAAAATCTAGATCCTGAATGATGACCTGAGTATCCTCAAGTGTGGTTTAGGGTCACATATTCTAGAACTCTACCAAACAGAGCTGTGCTCCACCTGATAAGACCTGTGCTCCACCTGGTAAGAGCTGTGCTCCACCTGATAAGAGCTGTGCTCCACCTGGTAAGAGATGGGTGACAATGGTCTAACACAGCACTCAGATTTCAGGGGGGAAATAACTTCCGACTTTATAGTCTATACCCACTAGATGGCCTAGCGGGTGTGTGTGAATGTAAACATTTAAAAGCATATCTATCGATTAATATATACCTATACTTACAGATTCAGAGAATTAGTGCCAATACATCCTTTTCCAGGAAGGTACTAGACATTATAGCCTACTGACACTGAGGACTGAGCCAAGCAAACAGACATGTGTCATAAGTACCAGGTAATCTGACTTCTAGGAAACCTTTATTATTGCTATAACGAGATTTTATTTTTTAGCTAATTAGTGACAGTTATATGGGAATCTGTGTGAAAAATGGAAGCTATTACTAACTTTAGAGAAATTAAGATGTTACAAGAATGAGTTAGCTTTCTAACACATATTTAATAATAAACTGAAAGGCCAATTCTGAACAATATATTTATAATTATTCATTTACCCTAACCATGACATCACATTTAATAGGAATAATTGTGATAGTGATCATGGAAGTAATAGATTGTGAGGTGTGTGTGTGTGTGTGTGTATGTGTGTGTGTGTGTTCATATACAAACCCGGTAATGGTGCTTGGGAGAACCACGTCTGCCTGAAGTAGAAAGTCAACATCAAAATCAAAATGTGAACATTTTCAAGAATGAGAACTATTCAACCAAGATACCAAAAAGAGTTGGGAATGAGCAAAATGACACACACTTCTTACAACAGGAATTATGGACGAAATGGGACATACTGTTTTAGGAACTTTATAGGTCTGTTACTGGATATGGAAAAAACTGACAATTAAAATGAAATTTAAAAATTATGAGGCCCGAGCCTCCTTTTGCTATTATCATCTGTTGCGTGAGCCGTGGTAGTGCTAGGCGCAGAGTTGGGGTGTGATTGGTGTGTTTGCCTGACTGGCTCCTTTCTCTGCCTGGCACTGTGATTATCAACTGACTCACTGTGAAATAAGACACGGGCTTGATGTGAGAGCCTGCCTGAGACATCCTTGCTGACTTATGCCAAGAAATGTCCTCAGAGTTCTGTTCCTCTCTGGGAATCACCGAGTGAAGCGGACTCCTCTCTCCTGTGGTTTTGGCCTTTGAACGCATTTGGCTCTTGGCTACTTTCTTCTCTCGGTTGTTCTATCCTTAGCAGTTTCTCCTCTCTCACCACCAGGATTTCAGGTTCAAGGTTTCTTTTGGAGGCCTTGGTCCTATTTTTCATAAATCCCTATCTATTGATATTAGCTTAGATATCTTTACTTAGTGGCTTTGGTGGGTTTTCAAGCTCTCCTTCCTCCTATTATACCTTATTTTATTTTCCGTTACATATTTTTCTTTTTACTAATTCACCAGTGAGATTTAGCTTATTAAAATATTTTATGATCCACTGAGATTGTTACTCTATCACACTTATACATAACTTACAAAAAGAAGGCATTTTTAATATTATGCTCCAAATATACTTTATAGCATTTTAACATTTATAGTTAGTTGTGTGTGTGTGTGTGTGTGTGTACCATGACCCATGTGTGACACTCAGAGGACAGAATTCTCAAGTCCACCATGTGTCTAGTTGACCAGACTCCTGTCTCCAGGCTTCGTAGCAGACACTCTCACCCACTGAGCCATTTTTACTTAATTTAGGTTTAATTTGGTTTTGATCACATGTGCATGTGTGTATGCATACATATAGGTACCTAGAGCTATAGTTACAGGACGCTGTGACCCCCTCACACAGTGTGGGGGCTAGGAACCCACCTCCAATCCTCTATAAGAGCAGCAAGTTCTCTCAACCACTGACCCACCTCCCCAGTTGATAAGTTTATATCTTTGGATATTCAAGGCAAAGAAATAATATCTTAAGTGAAGGCACAGGCACCATCTGTTGCCGTCCTTCACATGTTTACGGTGCTGTGTTCTGTTCTACTTCTACAACAATAGGACTTAATGGCCACTTAACAGATTACAGTCTATTAAAAGTAAGAGCCTAGACACATTGTCCTTAAGCATTTGAAAAAGTGCCAAGTTGCCTGTGAGTTCCTTTCAGTTAAGGACCTAGCAGGTCCCATGCTACTCCTTCAGAGTTCAGTTCAAAAGTAGAAAGTAAAAAGGACAAAAAAGAGAGAACGAAAGAAACAAAGAAATTTCTCTGTCTTTCAGGGGGAGAGATTAAACTTGTGACATCATATGAAGAAACATAATGTGAAGGTCTTTGGGGGATATTAAAAACAAATCACTCTACCTTTAAAAACAGCAACCACAGGTAAAATGAATGTAGGCAGATAATCGGCTGAGAAAAGGCCCTGGGAATTAGTGTGCCACGTGTAATCTATCTCGCATTTGGACTCTGAATAGCTGAGAGAAGTGTAGCAGGTTAGTTAGGGGGGCACTGAAAGCTCTCTGTACTGAGATGGGATGATTTAATGGGATCATGTGACACAGGACTCTATGTCAGAGAGTTGCGTGTTCTGGGGACAGCATGTGTCATTGATTTACCTTTAAGAAATTTAGGAGGAATTAAAAAAAAAAAAAGAGGTGTTCTGGCTTGACTCTAATAACTGGCATGGACTTTCTGCAGAACCTGAGGCCAGGGGATTGAGGCACCATTGGTATCAGAAGGATGTGGATAGTTGGAAATATTTGCAAGCAGGTGCTCTCCATAAAAAAATCCAGGTTGTGGGAATCGTGACTTATGCCTCAGCAAGCTACATGCTAGGATAAAAGAACCCTCACCTAGACTTAATAAATGGACCGCTAATATTCATTGTCATTGTCGGGGCACGGTAGCGACAGCTTGGAGGTGTTAGGAACGGATAGGCCAGGACTAGGCACAGTATCAGCATGAGTAAGGAAAGAAATAGCATCTGGAAGTTAATGCTTCCCCGATGGGTTGCTCAAGCACCTGGGCAATGGAACTACAGTTATACCTGAGAACAAACACTGTGGGAGAGAGAGGTGGAGTCGTATCTTTGTTCAACCTTAGGGTCTTGAGGACAACAGATGGTGAAGAGCAGGTGAGGTCGAGTCATATTTGAAAATAACTGTCCCTTATTGCTACTCTCTTTGGAAGGTCCTGAGACAGTGTTTGAAAGCAACATCAGAGCACATCTTCCCTTGGTTTAGGGAGCATTGTGGAAATGGGAGCAGAAAGATTGTTAAGAGCAGAAAGATTGTTGGAGAAGACCTGAGCAAAACAGTCTCTTCTGGATTTAATGAGACGGCTGCACTTGTGAGCTTGTAGAAGCTCCCAAGACATGCACAATATCAAGCCAGTCAACGTTTTAGCATGGACTGAGAAGGAGTCCTCAGCTCCCAACCAAAACACCTGCTCATGTGCTATGGACAACTGATAGAATCTAGGAGAGGAAGAATCAGTTCTCATTAAAACTGTGGGCCCTAGTAGGGTTGACTACACTCCAGTGGATGGTCCAAAGTTAATTGAATTTAAAGAAAAGAAGTTTGGGTGTTCAGAAAGGAGGTGGCTCTAGATCAAGGAAGAGTTGGAGATTAAGACAAATATGATCAAAACAGGTTGTCTAAATTTCTCAATGAATTCATCATAATATTTTTAAAAAAGCTGTACAACTTCTGGGGCTGGGGAGATGTCTCAGTGGTTAAGAGCAATTATCGTTCTTGTAGAAGACTTGGTTTCTATTTCTAGCACCCAAGATGGTGGCTCACGGGCATCCAAAACTCCAGTTATAGGGAATCTCTCTCTTCTGACTTTTACAGTCACCAGGCACACATTTGGTGCGTATACATATGTGCAGACAAAACATATGTACATACAAAACTAAATAAGATAACAAAGAATAAAAAAACACAGAACTCTGTGGGGCAGTGGACCACACCAGGAAACTTGGTAAGGCTGAGAGGGTTCAGAGACCCTGACTCTCAGTCACCCACCTGAGGATGAGAGGTGTTTCCCTGTTCCTTACAGATTCATACTCCCCACATAATGGTCACGTGGATCAGAACAGAGTTCTCCATGCTCATGAGATACCTAGACGGGCCCTGAAGTTTTAGTCAATAAGTTGCCCTTCCCAGACATCCCTTCTGGGAAAGTTATTTAATCTCTGGTGACCCATGAGGAGGTGGTATGCACCCATTTTGCATGATAAACAGCCAATAAATGGTATGGATAAGCATGTATCTCCCTTCAGTAACCGATATGGGGAGCATGGAGGGACCGTTCATCTACAGAGCCGCTCCACCCATCCAAATCTCCCACAGAAGGCCCTCGGAGCTCCTGGCCTGTTGCCACTGAGCTGAACCGGAGTTTAGGCTCCAGGCTCATCATCCTCAGCCCGTGGGCTCCCTCTGTTCCTGACAGCTCCCCATGATTTCCAGGGGTGTCTGGATGTCCTTGATCCTCAGCCTCAGCCCATGCAGTCCTACCCAAGGCTGTGTTCTCCCACCCCCTGAGCAATGGTGCTTCCTGCAAGCCCAGAACCCATGGCGTCATAATGTAAAATGTAGTCTAGCATCTCCTGTTGGGCCTGCCCGAGCAGCAAGGCAGAACACGCAATCACATTGGATATTTGAGAGGAACCCTGGGCTGGGAGGAGGGTGAACTTCCAGGCCAGGAATATGGTAGGGAGCATGGGAAGGCCTACCATCTTCAGATGGGTGCAGGGATCTCTGAATCCATTTAACCTTACCAAGTTTCCTGCCACGGTCCACTGCCCCACAGAACTCCTTTTAAAATTACATATAAGTATTTATTTTGTGTGTACAGGTGGACTGTGGTGGAGGTCAGAGGACACGCTCAGAACTCAGTTCTTTCTTTCCACCATGTGGGTCCCAGGAGTTAAACTGAAGTCATCAGGCTCAGAAGCAAATACCTTTCTCTGCTGAGCTATTTGCCAGTCCCCTGATACAGTCTCATAAATTGTATTTTAGGTTCAAATGTATCCTGGCCTTTGTGTGATTTCTATCTACATTTATAAATTTACTAACAGATCTGCTCTGACTGGGACTCAGGGCGCTTGAGGGTTTCTAAAACTGTAGAGTTGACAGTAGCCACAGTTCTGTTTAGGAAAACACCCAGCATGTCCCTAGTGCCCAAGATAAAGGTCCTTTATACGGCATCATATCCATGACATCCACTCCATGTGGTGCTAGCAGTTCCTTCTGAGCCTTGGTGTGTTACCGGAACTTTCCTGTACTATTACATCAGGGCAGAGAGGGTCTGTGATTGGACAAGGAAAAAGGGGGCGGAGCTAGGAGTTGCAGAGGAAGGGTAAGCAGGCAGAAACAGAGTGTATCATGGCAAGAGGAGATGAATCATGGCTTGTGACATTTTCCTGTGTGTTTCCTTTTTGTTGTTTTTTGTTTTGTTTTGTATTTTGTCTTTTTCAAGACAAGTTTTCTCTGTGTAGCCCTGGCTGTCCTGGAACTCACTCTGTAGACCAGGCTGGCCTCGAACTCAGAAATCTGCCTGCCTCTGCCTTCCAAATGCTGGGATTAAAGGCGTGCGCCACCGCTGCCCGACTTCCTGTGTGTTTCCTAAGGTTAGAAATATTGGGATAAGACTTTTATCATTGTCAATTGGCATATTGTAACTGTGATTATAATATACATAAATCTAATTGGCTAATTAATTAAGCATTAAGAGCCATGTTTCTACCTGGTAATTTAGCGGGAGCTGGGAAGAGGGCAGGCCAGCATATCGAGGAGCTAGGGTCCTGCAGCTAGGGTGGGCGCGGGAACATATCGGGTTCTTTTTAAATCTTCCTGGCAACACTGGTGCATCCTAAGACTTTGCCCTTGTCCTCTCCCAGGCATGTCTGATGCAACCATAGAGCACTTTAAATTCTGATACTCCGATCAAAGTAGTACGCCTCCAGAATGTTTGGGTTAATGGGGCAATCGGAGGAAATGCAGAGCTTCCATTGTCCCTTCCTGTTTGGGTACGGTTGTGGTGGTCAGCTTTGTGGGCTGGGCAGGATCTGGAATAATTGAAGAGGAAAACCTCTGTGTGCGTCTGTGAGGAATTTCTCCACTGAGGTAGTAACATGGGAAGGAGAACCCTAACTGTGGGCAGCACTCCTTCATGGGCTACGATCACCAACTAATTGATAAGCATCGAGCAACTGAGCCGCAGCGTTCATCTCTGAGTGCAGATGCACCGTGACCTGCCCGACCGTACATTCCTGCCGCCATGTTTTCTCTGTCATGACGCACTCGACAATCAAATTGTGAGCCAAAGCAAACTTTTCCTTCTTTAAGTTTTGGGTTTTTTTTGTCTGTTTGGGTATTTTTTTGAGGGGGGAGGTCAGGTACTTTGTCACAGCAATGAGAAAAGTCACTAATATAACAGCAGTTATCAGTTTAGCTCTGAAAATCACCTGCTTTCACTCATGGAAAAAAGAGAAGATACTCAAGATCTCTGTAAAAGACAACGATTTTCACTTCACAATGAGAGTACCAGAGACCAGAGTAACGAAAGTTACTGAAGCAGTGTGTGTTACAGCCTTTAAGTTGGTCATTAACCAGAGAAAAGGCCAAAGCAAACAATCACATACTGTTAATCTGATGACAGCAGATTTATGCTCCTAACCTAATTTCTCTGCCCCCGAGTTCTTCAGGGAAGTGTAGTCTTCCTCACGTGCAGTATGGCATCTTACACAGCTTGCTATTGGTTCAGGACACAAAGCATTCTTCTCTCATGCATATCCTGGGGCTCAGAATTCTTTCCTTTTCTGATGTGCGTGCTCAGTCACAGATCAGAGTGTGACTTTTCAACACAAGCGTGACCCGAATGCCCAGACAAGCTGCCAGCCATGGAGACAAGGGCCTAGGCCTCCTGTGTCACTGTGATCTCTGATGTGTTCTAATGTATCTTCTGCTCAAAATGAACCATCATGGCTTATTCCTTATATCTAGAGGTGATGTTTCCCCCCTAATTTTAATTCCTAGCAGCATGGCCTCAAGCCTAATCCAGGAAATGTAACTCATGCACTAACATTTGGCCTTTCCCTATAGTGATTCACACAGACCTGTTCACTTTTTACAATAAATCCCAACAACTTCAGCCTTCTAACCGTAAGAGATTACTGACAGACTGTACAAAGAAATAGGCCATCCTATGTGAGGTCATTGCAGACAACAGAAGGGCAAAAATGTTCATTGCAGTCTTTCTGTAGTTATACATCAGAACTATTTAGATTAAGCTAACAAAACTCCAGTCTTCAAGATGCCTTGTCTTTGAAGATATAGCAAGGTGAGGGGCTTTATCAGATCTACCTTCCCATCTGATATTCTATGCAACTTATCTCATTTATTATGTATTCTTTTATATAATTGTTTAGTGCTTGCAAGTTTGAATGGGTGATTTTTTGTTAATATCTGGAAAAACTTCAGTTTGTAGTATTTGGTTTCTAAAAAAGCCAAGGTGTCACCAGGTATATTCTAATGATTTATTTATCTTTTCGACAGCTTCTTAGAGACTGGCCTGTTTCATATCTCTGTGCTACACACATTTTCCTCCACCTTGTCTTTTTTTCTTTCATTAAAGTAAAATTACCAATAGCGTCGGGTGGAAACTCTCTGCAGTGGGACACAGAGCCCATGAGGCTGATTCATCTGTGTCTGAAGAGAAATGCAAACAGCGTCGTTGCATCTCTGCTTTCCCCAGAGTAAGCATCCAGAACATCATTACACTCTCAGCTTTTCTTCTGACACCTGCTAGTTCTCACAATTTTATAAGCTTTCTGCTTCTAATAAATGGAATTACATTTCTGCAGGGCCCCATGGCGATCAAGAAAACACTACCTCACAGTCCGCAAGCCTAGAGATCATCAGAGCCATTGTCCCAGCACCAAGATGTAATGTGGGATCAAAATTAGTTTTCTGGTAGCCTGACAGCTCTGGAAAGGCAAGGGCAGACAGCAGACATTAGATCTCTAGAAATGGTCACTTGCCATTAGAAGATCCTCTTGCATATCATGTGCAATGCATACTAAACCTTGGTTTCCTGATGATGCTTTGTATTTCAGAAAAATGATACAAGGATGATTTGGTTTGCTTTTAAAAGTGCTCATTATGGTCTGGTCACTCTTGTTATTAATCATCCTAAGTTCCTGGAGACATATTCCATCCTGCAAGCGCAAGGATTTCCATTTAATCTTTACTTGAATTTGCTTCAAAATAATGTGTATGGAACCCTGAAAATCCAGAGAATCTGCCAATCAATACTCTAACAACAAAACTCACTGTATGCACATGTACACGAATGTGTACACACAAGCATGTGCATGTGTGTACATGTATAAAGACATGAGGTGATAGTTCTATGCCATGGAAAAAGGAACTGAAATTCTGAATGACTACATCTCCTTAGGGGTTTACATTAAGTGTTGGGATTCAAGGAAATGGAAATAAGCATTAATTGTATTGGTTCTGAGATCATCTATTTATTGAAAGATGAATTTAGTATTGCAGTGACTTTGGCTTTGTGTATGAAGCCAGCCATATTTTAGGATTATCTCAGTGTACATATATGTGCAGATCATGTCTTTCTTGATTCCACAACATGAACATTTCCACCTAGTATTGATAACCTGTCAAAACTCTCTATAGGAGGACAGAGAATGAAATTCATTATAAAGAAGAATCAACTTTCTATTTCTAATGATCTAATGCTAGGCAAGGAAACTGGAAGAAGTTGGTATTTGAAGGTAGGCATTATTAGTATGTAGTGTGTGTGTGTGTGTGTGTGTGTGTGTTCCTAGAATTGCCTGGGAAGAGAGCCTAATGAGGGACTGGATTTCTATGAGGGATTGTCTTAAATTCATTTACATGTAGACCAGACCACTGCTGGCGACATAGTTCTCTATGTAGAGGCTTCTAAAATGTACAAGAATGAGAAATCAAGCTCAACACAGCACCTAAGCCAACAAGCAAGTGTGTGTGGGTTTCTTTCTGCTGGCTGTGGCTGTGCTACCACTAACTGTTTGAAGTTACTACCTTGACTTTCCCCACAATGGGGAACAGCAAGCTGGGAGTGTGAGCTGAAATAAACACCTTTCTCCCTCTAAATTGTGTTTGTCAAAGTGTTCTATAACAGCAGTAGGAATGGATCTAGAACAATGGGTGCACATGTATGTCCACACATGGAGTCTAGAGATCCTCTTTTCAGGTCTTCTTTAATGACTTCTTCACTTTGGTTTTGAGGTAGAGTCTCTCACAGGACCCAGGCTTGGTGCTTGGCTAGACTGGGAGGCAGTGAGCACCTAGGATGCCCCTGTACCATCTCCAGCACCTAGGTTTACAGACTCATGTCACTAAACCCAGTTTTTACACAAGTGCTGGGAATTTAAACTTGGTCCCTGTTAGGCAAGTACTTTGCCCACTGAATGATTCTCTCAGACCATTTAAGTTATTTCTCTGTAGATGAGGTATCTTGGACTCGCTTTATCTGAAGGACCATAGTGTTGAATAATTTATCCAATCTTTATCCATCGCATAATGCTCTCAATCTGAAGCCATGCATTCTTTCATTTAAAAATTAGCAACATCAAAAACCCCAGGAAAATACCATCCACTGGACTATTAATAAATATCTATAAGGCTAAAACTCTGCTTCCCTGGGAGAACCTGCTTCCTTTCACACAGCTGGGAATTTCTGTAATAAACAGAGAGTGCATTATATTTCCTTAGAGTTTAAAAGCAGCTAGTTTGCTTAAGTAACAATGGTTTCACTGTGCAAATTTAATAAGGAGACAAAATCAGCAAAAGCCCAGGTTGAAATTTTCAACTTGCAATTTAGCCTCTCAGAGAATGAGTCTTCCTCGGGGCACACCAAGAGTTTATACATTCCTTTGATGTCTCCAATTGAGGGTCTTTCTTCCCATGGGTTGGGGAAAATCATACCTGAGGTTGAATTTTGGCCTCTACTAAAATACATGAACAACAACAACAAAAAGAGTTAATTTCTCTGTGAGTGTCTTACTTGCTTTTGAATTGGTGTGAAAAAACAAATAATCTAATACCATGAGCAAGGCAACTTAGAAAGCATTTAACTTGGGGCTTCTAGTGCCAGAGTGTTAGAGTCCTGACCATCATGGTGAGGATCATGGCAGCAGATAGGCAGGGATATCACTGGAGTAGCAGCTAGGAGCTTACATCACCATTCACAAGCACAAGGAAGAGAGAACTACCTGGGAACGCCATGGGCTTTTCAAACATCAAAACCCGCCCCCAGTGACACACCTCCTCCAAGAAGGCCACACCTCCTAACCCTTCCCAAACAGTCCTACCAACTGAAGACCAAGTATTCAAATATATGATCCAATGGGTGGTCATTCTCATCCAAACCACCACAGTTAGTTTTACCTGCCTTAACATCTAGTTCATAGTTCAATAAAAATTCATGTCCCCTGTAGGATTCTGAGAGCCATCCGCAATCATGTTTATCAGAAGCTCTCAGGTGTATTAAACAAGATAAACAAAACAAAACAAAATACAGGTCTCTCTCACTTTCTGTGAATGGGTAATACACATGTTATCTTTACTTAAAATATGATAGTAGGAATATCTGGGGAGATAGTTCAGTTGGTGAAGTACAAGCACGCGAGTTCCATCCTTACAATCAACATGAAAAGAAATTCCCCGAACCCAAAACAACAGTAGCAGGGTTTGCTTATAATCTTAGAGCTGGGGAAGAGGGTAAAAGGGAAGCTCTCGGGCTCACTGGTCCAACAGCAAGCCTGACAGCTAAGTTCCAGGCCTGGGGAAGAGAAACACCTGTCTCAAAAAGCAAGGAGGAGAGAGCCTGAGTAATGACACCTGAGGCTGACTTCTGGCTTCAACTCAAGTGATCAGATATGTACTTATATGCACACACACACACACACACACACACACACACACGTGTACATGCATACACACAGGAAAGAGAGAGATGGGAAGTTAAAAATAAATGCTGCTCTAAATATGTAAGTTGAGGGTTAGGGCAGTTTCCAATCACCTGGGAGGTTTAGAGGAAAATGACACGCCATCACTACTGACACACAGTACTCTGTGTTTCCCTACAGCACCACGCCCACCACCACCACCAATGTGAGCAATACACACAGTGAAGAGGCTCTCACTGTTACAGGTCACATCCATCAGCCTGCGGCTTTCTACAGTAGTGCCTGGGCAGAGTGCTGGGCTCTCTGCAGAGGGCTCTTTCTCTTGAGGCTTTCATTTTGTCTCACTTGTTAAGTGGTGAAAGCTTTCAGTCCTGTGTGGATCAGGTACAGGCTGCTTCTTTTGTTCTCCTCCGTTCTCCCAAGGAGGTGGGGTGCGGAGGCAGTGATCAAGGGCAGGATTTTAATGAAGAAGAGAATCATCTTAGTTCTTTGAACTCCTTAGTCTCAAACTCCAAACTAAGACATCAACTGTCTTCTTTGAAGATGCTCAAGGTAGTCTCTGTTTTAGTGTGTGTGTGTGTGTGTGTGTGTGTGTGTGTAAAAATAAAGTGTTTATGGGTATAGTCACGAGTTATTTAAGAGCAGAATACATTCAGATAAAGCATCATTAGGGGATTTTAGCAGGATGCACACATAGAATTAGTTTATACATAGTTACTACACCAGTAGGTAATAAGATAATAAAGTATAATATATAATAATGTAATATGACATAATATAATATACATTGACATTGTATATATAGTCTGTCACTCACCAAAACATCACAGTGTAGTATGTGAGTGTACCATCCTCCATGATGCAAAATACTGCACATGTGCTAAGACAAGAGAGGCAGGTTACAGTGATTCTTAGCGAACATGCTTTACTGCAAAGCTTTTACTCTATAGAGCAGGAAAACCCCAATAGTTCAAAATAATTCAACAAACATGGAACAAATGCTCCACATGGGCCAGGAATTATGAGAGCTGTTGATGATAGGTGGAGGAGGACCAAATGGAAGGATTGTGTTTTATAAAGCATGCGGCATCAGGGAAAGAGACAAAGGAAAATAATTTTCCTAAGTCATTAGAGATGGTTTTAGAAAAAGAGGAAGCTTGTGGACAGGAATGGAGTCTCAACCTCTGTGAAGCATAAACGATAATCAGGAGGACTTTTGGAAATTCAAAGAACATGCACATCACAAAGCTTTCCCCACCGTACAGATGATGAGGAGTCCAGGCGGGATCTAGGACTGATCGCTGATTATAATCTTTCTAAATTAAACACAATGTAAGAACACATGTAGGGATCAGAGACAGAACCACTATGGCAATGTGTGACACAAAAAAAATGTGCCTTGCAGAAACCATGCTGCTCTCTTGAGAGAGAAATGCTTGCTACCACCAGTGATTTGAGAGTGGTTCTGATACAGCGTGCTGCTTGGAAATTAAAGATGCTTCAAGAATTCCAATTCTTTCAATCAGCATGGTTTTCAGGGTTGTTAGTCTATACTAACCCAGCCAACATCGAGGCAAAGCAATTGTGCTCTTTGGAAATAAACCTGCATTATAGAGCTTTACAATTATATTTTAAGTGTGTGTTGTGTGTGTGTGTGTGTGTGTAGTTTAGTGTACATGCTTTTATTTACATGTGTGGGGTATACATGTATGTTCATAGGTTGGAGTTTGGAATCATTCTTCATGGGAAACTTCTTTACTGAGGCGGGATTGCTCAGTTACATCCAGAGCTCACTGGCTTGACTGCTCTTATTGGCTGGCTTATTCTAAAAGTGCAGGAAGGCTGTCACACTCACACTTCATTTTGGGGGGTTCTGAAGACCCAAGCTCTGGTCCTCATGTTTGCATGGTAAGTGCCTTTTACCACTGAGCAAACTAGCCAGCACTGTTCCTCCCTGGAACGTTACCAGCCTGTGATCTTTCCAGTTCCCTCTAAGTGGAGCCAGCTTTTGTATGCTGTTTCCCTCTTATTGGCTAACACTGAGATTTAGAGGGCAAGTTAAAAATTATGGTAAAAATGCAGATAGGGTTCTACGTACCAAGTAATAAAGAATGCACGTGCCTTACATATCATCTTAGCTGGTATGCTTAATAATTTGCTTTCATCTTTGGTTTTATTTATTGTTGACAAAAGGTCTTACATAACCCAGGATAGCCTCAAACTCACATGTGCCCGAAGAAGACCTTGAACCTCTACTACATTGGCTTTGCTGGCTAAGTGTTTAGAGTTACAGGTATACACTACCACACCTTGTTTATTCAGAGCTGGAGATCAAATGTGTGGCTTCATAAATGCTGTGTAAACACTCTACCAGCTCAGCCCTGTTCCCAGTCCATGTATTTGTGTTTTTATATGTTTCTTTAGATAAACTATCAGAGTCTAAAAGCTCTATACCTTCAAGGAAGTGATACGTTGACATATCTGATTCTGGATGCTACAGTCGTAGGATATGTCCCAATATATCCTCTCATATCTAGTTAGTTTAATGTAAGCATTTCTAGTAAACAAATTTACCGTACTTGATGGTGATTTATCAGAGAGTGGGAAAACAGAACTCAAGTCACAAAGGTTTCCAAGTCCAGTACAAGTGAACTATACTCAGCTATGAACATGGATGAGATGTGGTAGCTTTCACAAGCACCTGAATCTTGGCTTGGGATTATGTGTTTAAATCTAAATCTAGTTGTTTGTGTGTTCTTTGAATTTTTCTGGGTAAGAAAGGGTAAGAGAACACCAGAAGAGGTGCTTGGAGCAGACATGAAAATAGTTAGGATGGCAGACATAAGAGAGAAGCTTAGGCAGTTGTAAGAGGAAACCTGCAGGTAGGTCTTTTATCAAAGAAGCATCTAAAACAAAAAGCAGGAATGGCCTAACACAACAGTCTGGACATCACTAGCTTGTCGCCATCAGACAGTCCAAGTGCGGAAAGTCACCCTGGTCCTCAAGTCTCTTTCTAACACAAGAAGGAAGCCGAGGAGATAACAGCCACCTTGGAGGAGTCTCTGCGAGCTGTGGAGGGCGCTGCTGAGGTTCAGGTCCGAGCACCCAGCATATCAGAATGTGATTACTGTGGTTTGTATCTAAAGGTCTCCCAGAACTTCTGCTTACGTCACAGATGATGCTTTTGAAAGGTGGAAGAAGTGTCAGAAAGGGAGACCTGGCTGGAGGAAGGGTCCTGCCCTTGGAATATGCAAGATGCCCTTGCCTGTGACACACACCTCATGTTTGCCCTGGTGTGAGAAAGTTATTTTTTCTACACAGTGGTTTGTCTTACCATGGGCCCAGAAACACTGTGACCACATGGCCATGGACTGAAACCATGAGACCAAGCTAAATCTTTCCTTCTCTGAGCTGATTCTCTCAGATACGCTGTCACAGGAGTAGATAGCTCACCTAGTAACTGATTTGGACACAAGGTATTTTCAGAGGTATGTGAGAATACAGTCGTTGGGCTGGTGTCTTATATCCTTATAAGAAAAGGGGACAGGCACATAGGCACATACAGAGAGAAGACAGTGCAGAGACAGACACATGGCGAAGATGCTACATCAGCCTAGGTCTGTTGTATTTTTTTTGCATCACTCCAAGCTAAGAGATAGCGACACCAATCCTCAAATCTGACCTCTTGCATCTCTTTGTTTATTAACAGACGAGCCATCGAACAAGGCAAATGTTGGCTATGCACAGTAAAGAAGTACAGGTTAATCAAGATGGAGGAGAACTATAAATCCTGTCACTACTCATATTTCATATACTAGATTTCTGTGCCACTGTGTCTGCTTCCCTGTTGTGTTGGGGTAGCCAGGCCTGTTTCTCACCACACTGAGCTGGACAGGGGAAGGGAACGGGGAAGGGAACTTGCCAAGTGTGTGGTGAGCGCATGAGTGTTTGGGCAATGAACACCCCTGAGAACAGCTTCAGAGACTTAGTCCTACTTATTGCGGGTGGGTGGTATTTATGCCCCTGGGGAGGTGGCCAGGATCACTGGGGCAGGGGATGCGTGGCTGTGCACCATTGACCAGAGCAAAGAGGCTTCATCTACATACTCATGGGCTGTGGTCTGGAGGGTGGGAGGGGTTGGATCTTCACAGGTCAAACAAGGAGTGAAGCCTGGTAACCCTCAGGGTTGATGGTGCGGGAGCTGCCAGGTTGGGAGAGGGACATAGCCACGCGCTGCTGTCATCATGTTTAAGACATCCAGGTTGAAAATCCCTCTACTCTTTCTCTGTAACCCTGGACCATTACCATCCCATAAATTTCCTCCACATACTGGTAGCTACTCCTAATGCACAACACATACTTGGGCATGCTCTTCATCATGAAATTTTCTATCAGCTAGGGATGCCTGAGACTGGAACATCCAGTCTTACCATATATCTCACAAAAGGAGAAGATACAGAGCACAGGATACCTTGAATATTGAGTAAAATTTAAATATAGAGTTTGGGAAGTTCTCCTGACTGAGAAGATGACTCAGTTGGTAAAGTGCCTGTTGTAAAAGCATAAAGACCAGAGTTCAAGTCTCAGGCACTATATTTTTAGAAAGCCAACCATAGAGGCATATATCTTTGATCCTAGTGCTGGGGTTAAAGGTGGGGGAAAGAAGAGCCTCATTGGCCAGCCAACCTAGCTAACCTGCTAGCTCTGGGGTCGGTAAGAGACTCTGCCTCAATAAAACAAGTTGGGGAGCAATCAAGAAAGATGCCTGTTATTAACATATGACTTCCACATGATGCACAAAATCATGAATACATACTGTCATATATGTATGCATACATCAACCTGACATGCTTATCTAGTGCACATGTATACATATATACATATACCAAAAATAAAAATAATAAAGAAATAGGTTGGGAAGATTATGGGCCAATACATTGTTATTTTAGTTTGTGTTGGGAAAAAATGAGAAATTGGAAGGAGGCATTGTTATGAGTGCTGTGTGTGTGTGTGTGTGTGTGTATTCAGGGAGATATCCATTTATAAAGTTTTACATTGAGCTGAGATTTTTAAGACTCCATATCTGCCAGCTCTTATTCCTGAATCTCCACCTTTGATTCTCTAATTAAATTCTTAACGTGATTCATTACTTTTGGATGAGTCAGTTCTTGCAAATTTATTGCGAAAAATTTCAACAGCATCCCTCAAGAATACAACTAAATCCTCTCTTCTACCATCAGGGAAATAGCCATGTCTCCATTTTAAATGAACAGTGGAAAACTGGATTGGAAAAGGGTCAGGTGGTCCTCAAACATTGCTTCCCTGGGATAACACATGTGTGTTCATGCTCTTAAGTGAATTATGAGTTAGGGAGGTAGAGATATTAAGCAAATTAGAAGAAAATTAAAAGAGTGGATCACAGGGGAAAGAGAGTTCAGAGTGGGAGTTGGTGCTGCTGGATTAATTATCTAGAAGGACTCGGGGCACACAGGAAGTGAGCTCCCTGAGAACTGGGGAGGGCGGGGAAGAACTTGTCCTAGAGTTTCTAAAAGATGGTTTAAGTCCAACCAAAGCTCACATGTGAAGAAGGTCTGCTCCTTATTAAATCTCTGCACAGGTCCCAGGGACAAGCACACAGAGCAAGCCTGAGCTGGAATGAAGACGTCAAGGTGACCCTTTCTTGCTTAGGGCTTCTCACTGGCTCTGGAGCCCATTGGTTCTGCTGGTCTGTGTCCTCAGTGAGCACCGAAGATCTTTTTGACTCTTTCTCTAGCTGGGGATTAATTGTAGACACTTAGCAAACCCAGCTTTTACAAGAGTGCCAAGGACTGACCCCAGGTCCTCATGCTTGTGTGGTAAGTAAATCTGGTCAACTGAGTCCTTTTTCTTGTGTCTGGTGTTTGAAGAAAGAACTTTTTTGAGAATTTTTTTTTTTTGAGAATGTGAATGTGGTACAGGAGTTGCACAAAACTTGAGATAAAGTGAGAGTGTGTAAAGGAAGTGTGGAAACAGAGCTGATCCTCAAACTAGACATTGCCTTGGGTTTACTGGGATGAGTTCCCAATATGTTCAGACTCTGCTCACCTTAAACTCTTTCTCTTAGTGGATAGCAAGCACTGGATAATACACACCACTGGTTCACAAATAGTGATGTGCCCATAAATGTTGAGCCAACAGTTCTCAGAGCCAGAGGGAGGACAATCCCCATCCCAAGGGACCAAGGACATGCCATGCTTTCACATGACTCATTTGAAGAGCCCAGCTTGACACAGATGCACCCATAGTTTGGAAGCATATTCCAGAAGCAGTTCTCCAACTCTCACTGAGCATCATGAAAATCAATTCAGTGTTTACAGGACAGCAAGTCAGGAAGCAGGAGCTGATGCAGAGGCCATAGAGGGATGTTTCTTGCTGACTTGCTTCCCCTGGCTTGCTCAGCCTGCTCTCTTATAGAACCCAAGAGCACCAGCCCAGGGATGGCACCACCCACAATGGGCCCTTCCCCCTTGATCACTGATTGAGAAAATGCCTTACAACTGGATCTCATGGAGGCATTTCCTCACCTGAAGCTCCTTTCTCTGTGATAACTCCAGCTTGGGTCAAGTTGACACACAAAACCAGCCAGTACAGATGACATTCTACCACCATGTTAGAAATCCTCTTTCTTTTGGGTTCAGGTAAGGGAGTACAATCCTTCCCTTAGTCTGGTGTGCCTGACAAGTTATCTGGTCTGGTTTGCCTGATATGATTTTAATGACACCATGTGCTTATGGAGTCCCAGTTTACATTTATAAATTTATAGGGTGGTATCTTTTTAATTTTAGGGATAAGTTAATTATCAGCCTGTGTCTCCTGGGTGGAGTCAGACAGATGGTGTTGTTAATATGTTTACCATTGACCTGCCTCTATATTTGTACTCAAAAGGGAGTCAGGTGGTAGCTATAAAATAGTGTCTCTTTGGATAATGCATGGTCTGAAAACAAAATAAAATGCTGTTCTACCCAAGGGAGAGTAACATAGGCTAGAGCAATGGCCGACATCAACAGATATTCCCTCGCCAACATGAAAACTTAACTCCTAAACTCGGGGAACTTCCTGGTTGGTAAGCAACCGCTATATAGGGGAAGTCGTTCATCTTGATTCTGTATAAATAGATGCCTCTGTGAGCTTGGGATCCATCTAGCCCTATGCATCAGGCTTTTCATAAGGATCTCTTATGAGAGAATAACACATATGAGTATCGTGTCCTTCAGATCTGTGAGCTGTTCCAACAATTATCAAACCTGGAGTG
Organism: Apodemus sylvaticus; assembly: GCF_947179515.1. Lineage (NCBI taxonomy): Eukaryota > Metazoa > Chordata > Mammalia > Rodentia > Muridae > Apodemus > Apodemus sylvaticus. The sequence goes on along the minus strand of NC_067485.1, from coordinate 74,115,334 downwards.
GTATGGAAACTAAGCAGATGCCTGAAATCTGTAACTCGTTTGATGTGTCGACAGTCTTCTGAGAGGAGGCTTTGCCCCTCTATGTGAGGTCTATGTTACTTTGAGGACCTGTCAACAGTCAGTAGTCTTGGGTTCTATAAGAAAGCAAGCTGAGCAAGCCAGGGAAAACAGTAACATCCCCCCATGGCCTCTGCATCAGTTCCTGCTTCCTGACCTGCTTTTCCAGTCCTGACTTCCTTTGGTGATGAACAGCAATGTGGAAGTGTAAGCTGAATAAACCCTTTCCTCCCCAACTTGTTTCTTGGTCATGATGTTTGTGCAGGGATAGAGACCCTGACTGAGACATCATCTCTCCATCTGGTGTATGCATCAAGGGAACGAGAGGCACAGAAATGTTGACAGTACCAGGGGCCTCAGCTCTGCTCCTTACTGCTCTTGGTGTAGCCCTATTCAAACTGCCCTTCAACTATCCACTTGCACTGCTTCGTTAAAACTGCCAAATCGACACACCCTAGAATCACTTTCAAAGAAAGCCTCACTTGACAAAATCTGTAAATCACATTGGCCTGAGGGCGTATCTGTGAGGGATTGTCTTGATCATTCGTTGATGTAGGAATACTCAGTTCATTAGGAGTGGTACCATTTCCTATGCAGAGAATCTTAAACTATGTAAGATATGTGTATGTCTTTGATACATGTTATTGTTTGACTGTATCAAATGTTTGAATGTAAAATGTTTCCCACAGCTGAGGCTTCACCATTTACCTTTCAGTGCCTTTTCGCAGATACTTCAACCCTGCCATGAGGCACCAAGCCTTCTTTGCTCTCCAGGACCTCTTCAGTTTTGCAATTTTTATGTCTTCCAAACCAGCACTAAATGAATGATACTTGCTTTACCAAATTCATTTACATATGCCTCCATACCAGTGGGAAGGGATTGTTTCTTCAATTTATAGTTGCTAAAAAGCAAGATTAGAGATCAACAGAGCCTAATAGAAGAGCTTCTTTCATATGAAGATGAATTAGCTGTCTCCAAAGTTCAGCTCTCTCTCTGTGTGTGTGTATCTCTGTGTGTGTCTGTCTGTCTCTCTGCCTCTGTCTCTCTCTCTCTCTCTCTCTCTCTCTCCCTTTGTGTGTGTGTGTGCGCATATGTCATGTATATGTGTAAATAATCATTGAAGATAAAGAAGGGTTCTAACCCTCTTGAGCTGGAGATACAGGCCATTGGGAGCCACCCAGTGTGTATGATGAAAACTGAACTCTCATCCTCTGCAAGAGAAGTGAGGGTTCATAACGTGGAGTCCTTTCTCCCATCCCTGTAAAACATAGCTTAACATGGTCCATAATCAAAAGCCAGTAGACAGTGTTTATCTTGGCCAGTTCCCTCCTGTTCCCTTGTCTCCCCTCCTCTCTTCTCTCTTCTTCTCCTTCCCTATCCTCACCTTCTTTTCCCCCTCCTTCCCTTCTACAGAAGAAGAAAGACTTCTCATCTACCCTTCGGATCTATGGATGATCTAGGAATTTAATTAACCAAAGGCAGGCTAACAAGGGAAAAACATATATGTCTCAATGATAATATTTTATGTGTACATGGGATACTTCATGACAAAAGGAAGTGAACAGAGCGAGAGCTGATAGATCATTTTAGAAAGTTGAATTGGAGAGACATGGAAGACAAAGGGGAGAGGGGCTTGGGCTAGGAGTGGGCAGATGTAGGGAAATGAATAAGAGCAATGTAGAAGGAATTAGAGGAAAATGGGGTTGTTTTGGTGTTGATTGATACAGATTTGTCTCAGCATCAAATCTCTAGCTAACTCATTGATATTCTTCCTAACTTGGAAAAAAAAATTATGTGGAATGCTGTGTTATATTGGCAGGGAGTTAGACCCTTGACTACGTATCCCTACTTTCTATTCATGGGAATTTTTTCCCCCAGAATTCTGGGTCTGTTCATGATTCTCCATAGCTTCCACTCCGTCTCTTTGACGACCTGTATGTTTTGATGGTTGTGCCGCAGCCCTCTAGACAGAGGTGTCTATAGATCTTTCGGGATTGTTGTCCCATACATTTCCTTTCACACAGTGTTCACCTGGACTTGGCAACCACCCAGATTATCCTGCCAGGTTTTCTTTGTTATGCTTGACAACTGCTTGTGGAGAGAATGGGTTTCTCTATTGTGAAGCAGCACACAGCAGCAGGTTGCTTCTTAAAAGAGCAAGATATTTCACAAATAACAGGCTCAGTGGGGCGGTCCATCTGTGATACTACAGTGGGGCTTTGCTACCAACCCAAGAGAGCCTTCACTGAGAGGCTATGACATGCCTCCATTTTGGAATAGGCTGAGGTGGAAGTTTCAGCCAGCTACAGCCTGCTATTCTACCAAAGGAAAGAACTATCAGAAATACCTATCAAGTTTTGTTCAGTTGTATTGGGCAATAACTCCCATATTGTGTAGTGTATACTCTAAGGTCTTCTTACAGTAAAACTGCCTCCAATTTTTAAATGCAAAAAAAGCAAGAAAAAACATTTAATAAAAATTCAATAAATTCATTTACTTAAAATTGCAGCCAGTAAATGAGAAGCTCAATTTTAAAGAAAGTCACTGAATTTCTTAGATCATGGTTGTCCTACATCTGGGTGTAGCTCATGTCTCAACCTGTGGGCGCTTCATCTTAATATGGGTGCAGTAAATGCCTAGTTGTGAAATCAATATACACTTCAAACACTGATTATTTTACATGAGAAGTTAAAAATAAAAACGAGAAAACACCACAGAAGGAAAAAAATCTAGCTCCCGTGGTTGTCATGGCGATAAACTATTACTGCAAAGTCTTTCTTGAGGGAACAAGAGCGATGTCTACCTCCTGAGACTTGTATCTAGGAGGGTTTTGCCTTGCACATATTTGAGATCTGTTTCTAAAAACAAAATGCTGAGGGTAGGGAATGAGGTATTTACACAAATTTCCTGGGCTGCAAGAGCTGAGTAGTGAATACTCATCCCCTCACATAAACCTCCAAGTGCTTCAAATCCATGAAGAAAACAAGTTTCCACTTCCTTTGACACGTAGATATAGTGTGTTTATGTGTGTGTGTGTGTGTGCATGCACTTCTTCTTCTTCTTCTTCTTCTTCTTCTTCTTCTTCTTCTTCTTCTTCTTCTTCTTCTTCTTCTTCTTCTTCTTCTGTCAGCAGAGAGAAGCCTTAGGGAGTGTGTGCTCAGCTGGGCTTCTATGGACTTCTATTCTGGAAATTGGGCTCTAACTGGAGGGTGAATTTAGGCAAATTCCAGAAATTAGAGCCAAGTGTGAAGTTACTCTGGAAACAGAGAGATGGACTTAAAGCAGCTTGAATCCTTAGGATGGAGCTAGATGACAAATACAGACACAAGATTAAGGGCAAGCAGTGTGCAGCCCAGAAGGCCTGGGAGAGGATGCTGTGACACTGATCAGTTTTGTGACAGGCTCTGGTACAATTCTAAACCTCTGCCTCTTGGATCAAGGAACCCAAATAGGGCAGGGGAATTGGAAAACACCCATCCAGCATTTCACAGCACCAGATAGAGGGAGTCAGAGGAGGAAGGTATTTCCTGTGAGTGCACACAGGAAGTAAGGGATCTGAAAACACGAGACAAGCTTGCTGTCTTCTTATTTTGATATAAAGAACACATTGCTTTCATCTGACCTCAAGGTACCTGTCAATAAGCTGTATCCATCATCTGATGTAAACTAATAGATGTGGGAAAGAAGCTTATGGTTTCAGAGGATCATAGACTCTCTCTTTGGACACATGGATATGTTGCTCTAGAAGAAGAAAAGCTGGTGGCAGAAGGCATGAGAGAGTTAGACTAGCTCAGAGAAGTCTCTTAACCTAAAGGATTAGAAATACAGCCTCGAAGAGAGGGCAGGAGTCACAGGAGGCATGTGTTATCATCTGGGATGGAGCTCGGCCCTTGCTGAGGATCCTAGAAAGCTGTCCTGCTTCTTCAGCACAGACTGCCCTGGCTCTAACTGCATTGTGATCAGCCAACTTCTCAATGCTAAGTAACATTAAAAAGATCTTGGAAGTACAGATGTGGAAATGATCTGCTGGAAAAAAAAAAAAGAAAGCTTTCCAAGTGACATAGATTATTACCATGGCAACAGTATCACTAGGCAAAGAAAGTGTAACCAAACAGTTTGCACTAATTTAGAGGTCTTAATGAAGCAATTGCTTACAAGAAGGAATACCATAAAATAGGAACATGAGAACTCAGGGAAATCCAGCGAGACAGCTTTAGGTTCTTCAGCATACTTTCTTTGAAGAAGAACTAGAAGAGAAGCCAGAACCATTATAAAAGTGGAAAAGAAATGCATAATCACAAGAAAAAAAACAGGAGCATAAAAAAGAGAAAGATATATTTTCTGTATAGAACTGAGGAAAATTGAGCAAAATATGATAATATATTGCTAAATCATTGGAGAGGAAGTAATAGATATAAATGATAAAAAATAGACATCATAAATAAAATAGGAATCCTTAAAGACACATTGATTAGAACAAATATGCCCAATGTATGAATACATTGAAATACATAAGTGTGCTGGTCGACAGTTACACCATTGTTCGGAGAATAATCAAAGAAAACAGCAGTATCAAGCTACAGTCTGGTAAGATCCCCGAACTTCTTTTTAAAAAAAACTAAGAGAAAGAACCATTTAGGAAGGCAGGCGAGTAGTAAAGTCATGTGCAGTAAAGCCACAAATAGGGGTGAATATAAACATCCTTGGAACAACGTCCAGGTCAAGAGGACTGCAGAGCAACGCTTAGGAGATGCATAGGAAGACGGCAACGGCAAGTTCGTCACGGGTTTACACCAAGCAAACTCTCCTAGCAGAGTGCAGAGGAACAGTGTGACCAACCACAAGAACTCGGAGATCATATCTGTCCCCAGCCTGTGCTGTGCTAAGGACAAAAGACCGAACCACATTCAAGTAAGAAAAGAAGGCACAGTGACACAGGAAGACAGTAAGTGCAAAACTACAGTCAGCAGGGGGAGGGTCAGCAAGACAGGAGAGCCAGCGAGGAGGAAACACCCCATGCGGTTAACCAGGAGAGCATAAGAACAGGGAGGAAGAAGAGAGGAATCTGAGATGGCCAGTGGGTTTGCTGATGGCCTCGGGTGTGTTAACTGAGAGTCTAATGATTTAAGACTAATGCACTAAGGAAAAAGAAGCATTGGCAGGGTTCATAGTGCCCCGTTAAGCCATCAAGAAAACTAATAACAGTCTTAACTGATATTAAGATGTGACAAGGAGAGGGAAGAGGATGGCTACCTCAAGAGTAGCTCATTTCAGCGCAGGTCATGTTCTTCTTGGTTCACAAATTAAATCTTCATGCCAAACTTACCGCACCGCTTTGTGTTTCTTGGCCACACAAACACTTTCATCATTGTAAGAGTTGTGGTGTTCTTGAATCTGCGAGCTTTGATGTCACTAATATGACTGCTGGGGGAACAATGAACCTTGTCCATGTTAGATGGAATTGTTTTTAAACGTGTCTATGTTTCGCGTATGTATGTGTGCGTATCCACTCAAGTATATGAATGTGAGTCTGGAGGCCAGAGGACATCAGGTGTCTTTCATTTGTCATCTTCCTTTTTGAGATAAGATCTCTCACGGAGCACAGAATTCACCTATTAGCTCTACTGTCTGGACAGCAGTCCCCACGGATCCTCCTGACTCTGTCCCCTCAGTGCTGGGAATACGGACATAAGCCACTACACCTAGGGTGAGTGACTTTAGGTAGGTGCTAGTGGTGATGTCACTCTATTCACACATATGACCTAGCCATTTATCCAGCCCCAAAGGCAACACATTTAATCCGTGGGTGTATGCATTCTGACTGAGGTACCAACCAGCGGTTTACATCTGTATTTCTGAGACATCACAAAACTGAAATTAATAAGCCCACAATAATCTCTAAATGGTCAAGTGAAGGAAGAAACACAACTTTCTCCTTTTTGATGAAGAGCTGGAAATCACAAAACTTAGTAAGGAAGACATTGAGAATGGGGAGCTAGGGCTCCTCCACCTGCTAGCCACGTGGTCACTGCAAAGGTGGTGCATCCACGTGGTCACTGCAAAGGTGGTGCTTCCACGTGGTCACTGCAAAGGTGGTGCTTCCACGTGGTCAATGCAAAGGTGGTACATCCACGTGGTCACTGCAAAGGTGGTGCTTTTGGTGGAAATTAAAGGCAATACTTGAGTGAACAGAGTGCGTGACCTGGGAGCAAACAGCATGGTTTCCGATCTGGAGAAAGTCCCAGTGCTCTGGAGAGAAGACCAGAGGACAACAGCACATTATGTCAATGCCTACCCGAGTCTGACTATTGCTCTATCCTTCTGTTCTTTCCACGAGGCCGGAAAGGGATGACGAGGCTGCAGAAGACTGAAGCAGAGATTGTTTCCTAAGGTTCAGAGAAAGCAGTGTATCCATGGCATCCCAGCAGAGAAGGTGCTGAGGCAGAAGCTGCAGTGAGTTTGTCAGAGGATCCGGAAAGGACACTGGCAAAGACGGCTGCACCGAGCAGCCCATCCCTGGTAGATCAAGCAGCCTTCTGTTGTAAGAGGCTGCAAGCTAGGACTTCCATGACCAGGCAGGAGTCAATGCCGGGCTTCAAAGCTCCGGAGGATGGGCTGGCTCTTACTACAAGCAGTTTGCAACCACTGCCTTTTAGTTGAAGACCATTAACCACTCCAAGAAACTTGCACTCTTTAAGCACCAGAACTCAACCAACCACGCCTTCTCTCTATGAAGGGAGCAGCAGAGCCTGGGTGGTAACACCTCTGTTTCTAAATGGCTCACTGAATGTTTTACTGCTGCACAGAAAAGAAAGTCTTTTAAAAATGTCGCCACGCACTGTACTGGCAAGGTGGATTCTAGGCCAAGTCCAATCCTCTAACCCATGAAAGAGTGGGTAGACAGAACTGACTTCACAACATAAATTATACCCTGGCACACATGCCACAACATGCGTGTACTCCCCCCATACATTCACACATGTGTATGAACAATGATAAATAAACAATTAAGTAAATAAATAAATAAAATGATTAAACAAATAATCACTACTCACAATGTACCTAGTCACCCAAGAGTTCTATTGAAGAAATATATAGTAATATCAATATCCCCGTGCCCATTAATACAATATACATTCTTTAGCCCGTGGATCAAAGAGCAATTTCAGCCTTCAAGTCTCATGATCTAAGGTATGCATTGTGAGCTGAGGTCATGGCAGAGTTGCTGGGGTGTTTGCCCAGCACACACAAAACCAAATATATCTATACCATTAGTAATTATAAATGATATTGAATGACCTACGAATATCCAAAGATGTCAGTTTTGATCCAAGCCAAATAAAATTTTATGCTCAATAAAAATGAAGTCAAACAAAGATATAAACACTCAAGTGAGGCAAAGGGAAACTAAAACAATATAAAAGGAAACGAAGGGACCTGAAAATGTGGCTCAGAGGTAAAGCTCTTCTTACTCAGCCTGCTCAAGGCCCCGCACGAATCCCCAGGACAGAAAAGCAAAACTTTAGGAAACCCAGACTTTAGAACCAAACAAGAAGGAATTTTGTTCAGAGCATGGCTGAGAAAACAGACAGTGCTGATTTGTGAGCACCATCATGAAGACCCACTGCCCCTCCCTTAAATAATGCTCCACATCCACATTCACAGAGACTAAAGGAGAGAAAAGAAGCAGAGAAGGAAAGGCCATTTAGAGTAGGAAACCTGGGTTATTCTCATGTGACCAGTAAGAGCAAATCCTCAAAACTGTCACTTAAAATTTTTTAATTAATATGTACATAAATTATATGTTTTATGCAACATACTCACAAGTGCGCATGTGTGCGTGCACGCACCTGCACACACACACACACACACACACACATAGAAGGAGAAAAAAATAGGGCTATAGCTCATGATAGGGTGCTTATCATATGTATGTGGTTTGGGTTTTAAATATCAATGTCACACACACACACACAAACACACAAACGTCAAAAAACAGCAGCAAGAGACAAACAAAACAGACAAGAAAAAAAACAAAGAAAAAAACCAGACAAAACAAAAAAGAAGGTTTAAAACAGTATTTGTAAAAAAAAAAAAAAAAACAATAAGCATGAAACTTCTAGAAAACTGAAGTGAACCTCTGTCTTAGCCCCTTTCCTCATTGTTGTGACAAAACATCCGATGCACACCAAAGCTGTTGGCGCTCCTTTAAGCAGTCCCGACCCGCCGCCTGTAGGTGGCGCCACTGTACTCAGGGTAGGTCTTCTCAGTAAATCTTCCTGGTCATTCCCTCACAAACAAACTCAAGAGTTGTGTCTCCTAGGGAATTCTAAATCTAAATTGATGACCAAGATTAATTATCAACCACCTGTTAGTTCCTTTTAAATCCCTCTTAAGCATGTATTAAGGTAATAAAATGTAAGTTTAGTAATCCAAATTGATCCTTCCAGAAGATTTGACTGAAGTAAGGCCCCATGAAGAGAGATAAAATGTATAGGAATAAATGTCAAATATGGGAGATTCAGTCATAAAAACGTTGATCTATGAGAGAAAGCATAGGAGTGACATATACTTTTAGTCCCAGTAGCAACACTCAGGCCGTTATTGCCATAGATGACCTGACACATGGTGACAAGATGGCTCTAGGGATTATTATTTACTGCACTGTTTTGAATTGTAGATAGGAATGAGTTCGCCATCTATTCGTGGGAAGCTGAAGAATGCAGTAAAGTGGGGAATAGGGCACGGATGTAACTCAGAGGGCAGTGTGCTTGCCGAACACATGGGAGGCCCTGTGTGCTCTCCCCTGGACCGTCAGATATGGGGGAACACTTCAATAATCTCAGCACTTAAGACAGAGAGATTGGAAGACCGAGAAGGTCAAGGTCATCTTTGGGTATGTGTCAAGTTTAAGACCTGCTTGAACGTTTGTATATGTATATGTGTATGTATATGTATATTTGTAGGTGCAAGGTGTATGTATCCGTAATGCATACAACGCATTATTTTAAATTACATATAATATATGGGGTACATTTGCTTTGTCAAATAGTGGGTTTCTACTATAGAACAGAATAATGGAACTATATATATATATATGTATATATGTATATACATATATATATAAAACTGTCTCAAAGTTATAGTGTTACTTTAAGAAGCAGAAGTTCTTATTTAAAAAGGAGAAAACAAGGACAAATTTGCCAGCATTTCTACTGTGGAAGAACATACTAAGAAGCAATCCCAACTTGCAGGTGGGGAGCAGGCACTTGAGGGAAGTCTTTAATTGTATTCCTTTCAATACACTAAAACATTTGAAATGACATGTGTGTGTTTCCTATTTTAAAATAAATATAAAGGGACTGCAGAGATGGCTCAGCGGTTAAGAGCACTGACTGCTCTTTCAGAGGTCCTGAGTTCAATTCCCAGCAACCACACGGCGGCTCACAACCATCTGTAATGGGATCAGATACCCTCTTCTGGTGTGTCTCATATAAATAAGATAAATAAATCTTAAAATAAAACAATAAATAAATAAATAAATAAATAAATAAACAAATAAATGTTTAAAAGCAATATCCACACAAAGTACTTAGAGAACAGTACCTGTGGCTTTTTTTCTTTTGTCTCTCTATTTTTCCACTGGGTTTGGTGCTGGCCTAAGGGGGTGACAGGATGAAGCCACTAAGAAGAAACACTAATGCTTGTGTGTGAGTATGTGTATGTCCATCTTGTGTGTGTGTTTCTAAAATCTGGCTGTCAGAAAACACTTCCTGCTATTTCTCTGCGTGGTCCAAGTTATTAGAATACTTAAAGTATCATCTTGGGCAGTTGCTGGTTCTGTCACTAGAATAGACTCGGGTTTCTGAAATGTTCTGTGAATCCCTATGGCCCGTAGAGATATTTAGGGAGATGACAACATTAAATGCAGGAAGACGAAGTCCTTAGCGTCCACTTCACCCATTCTTGTATGAATTTTGTATGTATGTGTTCATCCGTGTGCATGTGTGCTTGAGTGTCCCTGTGAGGATGTATAAATGGAAGCCCTAAGTCTTTCTCAATCATTCTGTATATTAATTTTTGAGGCATGGTTCCTCCTCTAACCAGGAGCTCACCAGGCTAGACTGCCTGTCAGCTCTGAGGATTTTCCTGCCCACTCCATGGTTCTGGGTTACAGATTTGTGCTGCAGCGCTAGGCTTCTAAAGTGAATGTTGGGGTTCCAAGCTCAGGCGGGTTGCAAATAAGCGCTTGGCTGCCGAGGCCCCTCCCCAGCCCCAGGGTTAGCTGTTTTTATTGTGAAAGTGCACGTTCTGATGTGCCGTCTCTGAACCCGCAGGTGCTGTAGTCTGTGTAACAGAACGCTCCTACCAGGCAAAGCCATCGGTGTTCGAGCAAAAATGTTCATTCTCATTCTTCTACACATCAATTACCTCTGATTAAAGTTCAGGGAAAGGTACATCTACTTGAGTATCTGTATTTAACTGATTACAGCCATAGCGGAATGCCTCATTCCGGTCTTATGCTTGAAGCTGAACTGATGAGAGGTGACACGTGTCAAATCGTAAAGATTGCGACCTGTGTTTGAATGGGTACGAATCAGAAGATAATGAGGATAGGAATTTCTCCGTGAGTGTTAGTTTTCTTTAAAACTATATATTTTAAAGGGCTCCATGAAGCATCACTTTTTTCCTTTGGAAAAGAAAAGTGCACAGCTTGTGTGAACATCATCTCCCCATCTCTCCTGCGCTGCACCCCAAGCCTCCAGCGCTTGAGGAAGTGTGTCTCTTGAGGAAGTGTGTGGGAAGGTTGGGCTACCTCTGCGATTGTTTCAGAAGATTGCTGCCACCTATCGGCGCGTGTGAGTATCTGCACTCGTGATTATCTGGAGGAAAGAAAAAAACCAAACAGAATCAGAGGGAATTAAGATGCCAAGAAAGGTGAGTTTACTGAATGGAAGCTGAAAATGGACAATCAGGGGGCACAGCGAGGGAGATCCGTCCTCTAAGCCAAGAGATACAGCTCTCTTTCCCCTGCCCTAAAGGTGAAATAAGATAATCTTTCACAGACCCAGTCTCGGGAAAGGAGAAAGCCAAAACAAAAGCAACCCCACCCACCGTGGCTCGCAACTCCTCCTAACACACTGCAGTAAGCGCGCTTGTCGGGTTAGCCCCTGTTTACACTCGCTACAGTATTGCGACACGGCACATAATGTTTAAATTAGCTCTGAGAAAGTATTTGTTCCACTTGTTCATATCCTCTAAATCCTTGAATCTTTGGACTCTGTTACGTGGAGGGGACTTGGCCAAGGGACCTTTTAAAGAAACACATCTCTAAGAACCTTTTCTGAAAACATCCCCAATAATACATCATCAGGGCTGTGTGTGAGGGCTGACTCTATACTGGAATCAACCAACTGGACCCTGGGAGCCCAGGTATGTGGTGAAGCACGGCTGGGTTGTTTCCAGATGAGTCTAATGTTTAAATCAATAGAGGCGAGACAGAGATAGTTTCCTTTACTGTGGGTTTTCTTAATGGAAGGCAGACTCCTTTGCCAATGGCTCTCAAACTAGAACACAGGTTTTTCTTGCCTTTGATTTAAAAGTGGAACACCAGCTCTTTCTTGATCCCAAGTCTCAAGCTGGCAAAGGGCTAAAGGTAAAGCATCAGCACAGGGTCTCCAGAAGGCCAGCTCTCCCGCTGTTTTTGAGTATTGTCGACCGCTACAATCATGTGAGTCGGCTCCTTCTAGTAACAACCCTGTGTCCTTTTCTTTTTTTCAGTTTTGGAGAACCTAATACACTGCAGTAAAGCATTTCCAAGATGATGCATTCAGAGTCCACAACCCCAAAGAAGTCTCAGGCCAAGCAATTAGTACACAGAAGAACTGAGAGCCAGACCCAGGGCCTTCAGCACCTTCTGCCTTCACTGTTCACCCCCACTCATCTGCAGGAAGCAGTGTGAACACAGTTGACACTTCGAGGTTCTTGAACCTTTTGCAGTAACCTCAGTGATAAAATCTACACCCAACGTCTCTGTCTCACACAGTGTGGTAGGTAGCCTTGCAGTCCACAGTGCCGTATTCTCCTGGATCATCAACTGGCCCGCTTCAGCGGTCTGTGTTTTCCATGTGTCTGTGCCTACAAAGCTCTTGCCTAAATCTCTTCGCCTTCCACATTTTGTCTCTTCAATGCTGCCAATATGTTGACTTCCACGCTCATATTTTTATGCCAGACTCACCCCAATGCTCCGGATTTGTACAACTGTGTGGTCCCCAGATACCGAGTGATTTAAAGGGAACACTGTTGCACAGCACAGCTCCTGAATGTCTCCTTGCGGCCCCAGTCTAGTCCCCATGGGATGCTTGAGCCCTCAGCCCCTCCGTAGCATAAGCTGAAACTATTTTTTTCTACATTCCTGACTTTCCCCAAGCATCAAAAACTAGACTTCTCTGTAAGCCTAAGGCTTCTTCCTGAGCAAACTGCTCGCCTGTCACTAATGGTCACTAGGCTTGAATTCTTGTGTTTGGTACTGTTCAGTGGTGCTGAAGATTAGCCCCTGTCCCCTGGCATTGCACATGCTAAATAAGTGCACATCATATGTGCAGGTACTTTGCTGACTGAGCTCCTCCCCAGCTCTGCTCTCTGTCTTCCTGCCCTGGTTGTTTCCTTCGTAGCCCTTTCCACTGTCTGAAGGAGTTTGTTTCTACTTCTTTGTGGCCTCATTCCACCCTCTGTTAGAACATAAACTCATCTTGTTTTCAACTGTGTAATGAAAACTAATAGATGCTGGGTCCAGATATATCCAGATGAATCCATTTCTCAAAAAAAAATGTCTGGAAACGTTTTTTTTTCCAATGTCCCCAGCAGCAGACAGCAAAAGAAACGGTGTCTTGTCTGGTGTCTCTGGTCGACTTTGCCCTCAGTTTGCCATTCCTAGGTATCTGAGTTTTCAAGGAACCTGTCTGTCCCATGCCCTGACATTGCCACCTACTTGACTTAATGTCTGTCTCGTGATTAAAGGAAGAAATCTGCCTTTAAATACTACAAATTAGCCCTTCCCATATAACGAGGGCAACATTACATAATAATGTCCATGAAATAACATTTCACTCCAAGGACCAATAAATACCAAACCTAATTACATGACTAGTTTGATTTGTCAGAGATCGAAGCTGTTTATTTTTTAATGAACTTGAAACTACACGAAATCCTCTGCTTGAAATCACCACCTAGTAAAAGCTTCCATTCACCTCGCATTGGTTTCTCTGAAAACCTGAACACAGGTGCCATGACACACAGGGCTCAAACGATAAAATTCTATGAGTCTAAAAGTTCTAAGATCAAATCTGGACTTCTAACTGGCTAGATCTTAAAGTTCTAGCACCTTCCCTCTGTGTGAAATGCCCCTAGGACTTTTTTTCCTGACTTTCATCCAAGCCGTTTCAAAGGACCCATGAAATAATGCAAAATAAAAGTCCCCTTTCAAGCACACAGGACCGTGAAAGCTTGAAGAAGACGTTTAGTGCCTTGTGTGCTGTGGGTGCTAACAGTATTCCACAGTAGGCATATGTGCAGCTCTGCTCTGTGGGATTTCTTAGAATATATTTATCTCATGTCCATGAAATATGTATAAATTTGAGACACGAAGGAAGTCCTTGGTGCCTCATTTTAATATCTGAAGCAGTTACAGGAACAAAGCTTTGCATATGGGAACAGGGAAGCCCTTTGGGGTGATTTCACCCCATGCCTCATCTTCAAGGTTAATATGCTGTGTCTCCAGGTGCTTCAAAGACCAGCCTCCGGCTTGACGGTTTTGTATCCAGGTCCAGTGGCTTCTCGATCATCCCCATAATGTCATATTTAAGAATGATTCATTATAGATTAAAGAAAAGTAATAGCACACATTTGGCCTTTCATCTCTTTGGTTTTCAAATGCTCCCTCAAGGGTATTTCACGGCATCTTGGGTCTTCCTACATCCATTAGCAATCAAGACAACACCTATAGCCGTTCTCAACATGCTGACCTGATCTAGATTTCCTAGTATGATTCTCTTCCCAAGTACATCTAGGTAGTTTCAAGTTGACAGTTAAACTACCCAACATAGGTGCCTCTCTTAGGCACTTCTCCATTTGTGTCTTGAAGCAGAGTTTCTTACTTAACCTGGAGCTCACTGATGATGCTGGACTTGCTGGCTAGCAAACCATTAGGAGGCACATGTCTTTGTTTCTATCAGACTAGCATTACAGTTGTGTATCAGCATGCCAGGCTTTGGAATGTGGATCATGGAGAATTGAACTGGGTACTCTGATGATGGAGACATCTCCCAGTTTAAGAACAGGGTCTTCATCCCATTGCATCATATATGTATATGATCTGTGAGACATATATATGATCATAGATATATGATACAATCATATATATATATATGTATATGTGTATGTATTGCATCATATATATGTGTATATACACACATATATATACATACAATATAAATATATACTCATATTTATATTGTAAAAATACAGTGTATATATATATATATATACAATAGAATGCACACACACCCATATATTGCAATGGAATTATACACACACACACACACACACACACACACACACTTGGTTTGGTCTGCTAAGTCCTGTTGTGGTGTGTTCATATGATTCAAAGGCTAATCTTGATTGTAAACTTGAACAAAATGTGGACATAACTAGGAGACACACATCTCTTTGTCTGTGACATTTCCAGAAAGCACTAACTGTAGGGGAAAGATCCTCCTGCTTCAGAGAGGGAAGCACCTTCCCAACAGGTGTCCCAGATACAGGGAGCTCTGAATACAAAGTGTTTCCTGCTTTCTTGCAGAAGCTTCTTCCAATAAGTGGATCAATCCCTCAACCTTTACTGGCTGCTGCTGTGGCCACTGCCATTCTTCACCAGCGAAGTCCAGGGTCATCTGCCTTCCTACATGACCTGAATACCAGTTCCTTAGCAGGGCATTTTCTACATTTTCAGCATCAGCTTGAGACCACTGAGCTGATGAGATGTCCAGCCTTTCGGTTTAGTATCTACAATGCTCTCAGTCACTGCAGCCTGCAAAAGATCGGAATGCTCAGCGATGGTGGTGTAAGCCAATAATAAACTCCCCTCAACTCTGCAAATATGAACTTCTTCATCCTATTGTTTCTATTCCTCTAGATAGCCTTACCTAACCCAGATGGTGTCTGGCACGAGCTCTGCAGATAGGGGTTCAGAGCCCATGCCTTCTTCCTTGGGTCCAAGGGACTTCACTCCTCCTCCCTGACAGACTCTTACAGACTCAGCTATCTGTCTTCATCCTGCAAACAAGACACCATGTAGTCACGCCTTCTCGTATCCAATTTCACACAAGGCTATCTGTCCATCAGTCGATTGCTGAAGTCTCTTGTACCATGATTTTCATTTCTCCTAGCCTAGACTATCAGAAGGACCTACACCGTGCATGGATTCTCAGCAAGCAGATCCTGCCTCTCAAAATACTGGACAAAAGGCATAAAAGGTTAGCATAGGCTGAAAGGACTGAGTTGAAAGATCCGTTGTGAGCACTGGGCATAAAAATTCAAACTCAATTGGAAGTTTAGGTTACCTGTGAAGAGAGAAATCTCAGATAGTAATAATAATGTTGTCTATGATTTATTGAGTAATAATTATGTCAAATCCTATGTGTGATGAGTTTTCATGTACTATTTCACTTAGGTTATAAAGATCTGTTCCATCTATCTGTCTGTCTATCTATCTATCTATCTATCTATCTATCTATCTATCTATCTACCTACCTACCTACCTACCTATATCCTTCTACCATTATGTATGTATCTCTCTATATATTCTATTGCTACCGTATATGTTTGGGTGTGTATACAAGTATGTATGTATATATCTATAATCTATCTGTTTGTACATATATCTATCATCCACTTATCTATCTGATCATCTATCTATATCTATTATTTATCAATGCATCTGTGTATGTACGCTGCCTATAATCTGCCTATTTATCATCTATCCATCTATGTATCTATCTCCATTTATGTTCATCTTTATTGCCAGCTGGGGATGCAGCTCTGTGGAAGAAGCACTTTTCTAGCAAGCATAAGGCCTAAGGTTCATCCCCCAGCCCTGTGAAACAAAACAAACAAATGAAGTTACTATTGTCATTCAGCCAGGGTTAGAGATATTCTCAATTTGTCCAAAGCCACACAGCTAAGCTGAAGACTCAGGTCCGGGCAGTGTGATCTCATGTTCATCTGCCATGAGTGAAGTTTGCTTTTTCACCGTTCCCAGCTCTTTAGAGTTGCCTGTTATCCCTGCTTTACTTTCTTCGTGGTCTTTCCTAGTCTTCCAAGCAAATGTGTCCTCTGCCCCCCACCCCAATTTAAAAACATTGTTTTGAATTCCCAAAGAGCACTAGTTCTGGATCTACCACCGCATAGTCACTACTCATACATTGGTCTTATCCCCATTGGGCTGCACAGCCCTGGACTGAATCACTGTGGTCCTATGCCCACTGCAGGTGCTCAATTGGTGTCTGTGGAAACTCCAAGAAGTAGAAGGGCTTTGAAGTTTAAAGTGCATCTTCTTAGATTCAGCAAATCTCCACGGGACGCCTGTTATGAGCCAGCAGGGACAGTGTTGGCTCAGTCACGAGCTGAATACACTCTTTAATTACAGGGAAGGCAAGTATATCCTCAATGAGCTATAATGAAGAGTGCTATCGGGGCCATCAGAAGGAAGGACCAGACAACTGCAGCTCTTCACTGGCCAAGTGCCCCTGAGGATGATATTGGAGATTGAAGAGGCTTTCCAGGACAGGCGACATGTAGGCTAGCCTTCACAATGGAATGCACGTTCTATAGATTAGGTTATAATACAGTGGGGTTGTTGAGCAAAAATAATGAAAGTGTAGTATTTAAAAAAGTGCAAGCTGTGTTTGAAAGTTACTGGCAAACCTGTGTATACAAGAATGTGCATGTGTGTGTGTGTGTGTGCATCTGTGTGTGTAGTATGTACCTATATGTGTAAGGGTTGAGAGAAAAATAACACATGATGAGAAATGGATATGTAGTGAAAAGAGATCAAATGTGAACATAGCAGTAATACTGGAGAGTTGGAATTCTATATGATAAGAAAAGGGACTCTGGAAAGACTTGCAACTATATAAGGAAAACGATCAGGCCTGTGCGTTCAAAAGGTAATTGTGCGTCTGTGATGAAACACAAAAGGGAATGAATAGTTTTATCTTTTTATATCCATCTATCAATTATCCTTACCTATATGCATTTTTGTCAGCATCTATATTTATCATCTATCATTTGCCCTCCATCTATCTATCCATCTATCTGTCTATTCTGTCTGTCTGTCTATCTATCCATCCATCCATTTACGGGCCCATTCTGATGCGGGCCCATGCGCCTGTTGAGGGAGACCTGGCTGAGGGGTGCGAGTCCTTGGTCTGGTCTGGTGACTGGAGATTCTGAGAGGCCTGTTCCATGGCTCCAACACAGCGGGTTTAGATAAGAAGAGACAGCCCATGATTTTAAAGCTTTATTATCGAAAAATAGGGGAAAAGAAAAGAGATAGAAAAGTAAAGAGAGAAAGAATAGAGAGGTTAGAGCCGGCCATGGCCATGTGGAAAGAGAATGGAGAGAGGGGAAACAGAGGGGGCAAGAGACAAGGGAGAGAGTAAGAGAAGAAAAGAGGACAAGAGAGTGTGGGCAAGAGAGAGAGGACAAGAGAGAAGGGCCATAGAGGGGGGTGAGAGAGAGAGGAGGGGCCATGCAGCCCCTTTTATAGTGGGCCCGGCTACCTGGCTGTTGCCAGGTAACTGTGGGGCGGGGCAAACCTGACTGTAACCAGATGACTGTGGGGGTGGAGTCCAGCCAGAATACTAGGGGCCTGGGGCGTGGCCCTACATGACTGATGGCCACAGGGTTTTGTCCAACATCCACCCATCTAACTGCCTTCTATTGTCTATCAATCATTTATCTATATCTATCTGTCTGTCTGTCTGTCTGTCTGTCTGTCTGCCTGTCTGCCAACCTGTCTGTCTATCATCTACTCCAGTGGTTTTCCACTGGGAACAATTTTGTCTTCCAGGGAGATGTGACGATCTCCAGAGGCACCATGTTGAGTTGCCACAACTTTGGTAGAGGAAGGAGTACATTCGTTGCCTGTAGTAGGTAGAAGCCAACGGTGCTGTGAAATTTCCCACCACACACAGAACCGCCCCCAGCATCAAAGAATCATTCACCCCCAATAGTCTGAGGTAAGAAAACCTCTGGTCTACTGCTATGTGGAAACCTGCCTTTGTGCTAATCCCAAGTAGAACTACACTAAGCAACTAAACGTCTTCAACTTGACACAAGCTACTTTCTTCCACCCCATGCCTCACTTACTTTCAAAACCTTCAAACCTGAAACAGCTCAAAAGCAGTTCTTTCTCTGCTTTTAGTGGAAGCTGAGAAGAGCATGGGATTTGTCTCTTGGCCGATGTCGGTGTTCTTCCTAAGGGTACTGAAGCTAGAGATCTGGTTTTGTAAGTGAAAGAGTTTCTAGATGTGAAAAACAAGGGGAACATTCAGAGAGTCCTCACTATTTCCCTGCATGTCTACAGTCTAATCCTATGCTTAAAGTGAAGGAAACTGAGGCAAAGGATATAAAGAGTTTAGAGAATAATTTCTCAGCTAGCATTCCTAGAGTATATGACAGAGTTGACCTCAAGCAGGTTCAGAAGCCAAGTCTGAATGCCAGCCACCGTGCCGTTTGTCCTGAGTATCCTTCTCTTTTGTTATCATGTTTCCATTGAAGTTAATGTAATGAGTCTAATTTTATTTTACCTAAGAAAGCCTGGGTGGCTAAGGAGAAGTGTAGGCCGCACGAAGCAGGCTGTCTTGTGAGTAAGGTGAAAATGATGTTGCAGCAATGGAGATTATAAACAGATGGAAGTATCCGGCTTTGCTTCACTGGTTTGTGGTTAGCCCTGTGCTGTTTTGAGAAAGAATGCTCTAAGGTGGTTCACACCCGGCATCATCTGTGTTGCCTACAGCTGAGGGACCTCGTAGCTTCTCATTTTCTAAAACAAATGTGCAAGAGCTCTGAATCACCGTTTATTATATATTCTCAAAACTGCAAGTGACGGACTAGAGAGATGATTGCTCGCACAGAGGACTAGAGTTTGGTTCTCAGCATCTCTGTTGGATGGCTCATAAACACCTCCAACTCCAACTGCAGAGGATCCAACCTCCTCTTCTGACTTCTGTGGCTAGCATCTGCCACCCAAATACAGGTGGCACATATTCACATGGGCACACACACATATGCATAAATAAAAAAATGAAATATATTTTCAAAATTAGAGGTGGGCGCATCTTTTCCAGACCGTTCACTTTCAAATATAGCTTTGTCTAGACATCTGTAGCTAGCACATGGTAGGGTGAATGTTTAGGGGGTCGTAAGAAGTCTGATTCATTTCCTGGAAGCCCTTTTCTTCGTCAGGTGGGTCTCTGTTGCTTTAGTTCTTGAGTAGCTCTGTGTAGAGGTTGGTATTAAGATCCTGTCGTGATGTCTGCTATGCTTGGCATGATTTGTGCCACCCTCCTCATGGTACATGCAGAGGGAGTCAGACTCAGGTCAGCTTCAGTATAAGTACAATCTCAAGGTGAATTTTTCTAGTTTAAACCAGTACCCCCATTCAGGACTGAAAATTTATCCCCAACCTGCCAGGTCTATAAAGGAACCTGGACATGGACGCAGAGTATGGTAGTTCATGTCTATAATCCCAGCACTTGGGTGACTTAATCAGGAGGATTGCTAGTTCGAGGTGAACCTAGACTATATAATGCTAAAGACAGACAGACAGACAGACAGACAGACAGACAGAGAGGAAAAGATGACAACAAGAATGGGGACAGTCACCTAGGCATGAGTGATATCAAAGTAGAGAGGGAAAGCATTATCTCGTTGAACATCTTGAGAGCCAAGGCCAAAGACCCAATTGCAAATGAGAAATTAGTTTGGGGAAATCATGAACATTTATTTAAGAAGGATTTCATTTGACACAGGAGCCTTCAGAAATGAAGGCCTAAAGAGACTGAAAATCCTGTCTTCATCTTGGTTTGTTTTTCTTTTTCTTTTCTTTTTAGATTTATTTATTTATTATATGTAAGTACACTATAGCTGTCTTCAGACACTCCAGAAGAGGGTGTCAGATCTCATTACAGATGATTGTGAGACACTGTGTGGTTGCTCGGATTTGAACTCAGGACCTTTGGAGGAGCAGTCAGTGCTCTTAACCGCTGAGCCATCTCTCCAGCCCTCCTGTCTTCATCTTTATGTTACTCTAAGGGAAACGTCATCTCTTTAGTTATGAAGAAACATGATTGGGCAAAGAAGACTCGGGCTCTAGTGCTAAGCAGCTGAGGGAGTGTGGCCAGTTTGTTGAGATAGCTTTCCCTTCTGTGTGCCTGTGCTTCCTGATGAGACATGGGGGTGAGAGTAGGGCTTCTCCAAAATAATCATCTTATGTTTTCATCTGGGCTTTATAGGCTGGTTCTATGGAGAAAGAGGGAGGGAAACCCTCAGTTTTGTGGTCTGCTACTCTGTTTTCCCCAGTTTCCAAGATGCCATTCTTTGGAACAGTATATTCAAACCCCTTCCCCAGCTGGAGGAACTGTCAGAGAAAGAGCTTGCATTTACCCTCTGTTTGCTCTTCAGAGACGCCTAGAATTATACACAAGCTGATTTTAAAGAAGAAATGATGGCCTTAGAAACTGAACCCTGTGGAATTCAGATCATCCTTGCAAATGGTCTTTATTGACAGCACCTTGGCTACACACCCATGGAAGAAGGTTAAGGCCTTCAGAAAATGGATAAGTATGTTGTGGGGGTTGGGGGTGTGTGTCATAGGTCAGAGGTCTGGTAGAATCAGAAGAAAAGGCCAAGATAAGGGACTGAAAAACCGTTGATCAATCTATGCACCTGGTTACTTATTGATGATACTGAAGAGATTCATCTCTTCTCTTTCCCAGAAGTAAAATTTCCCTCTCCTGCCTCAGGGAGAGGCAGAAGGCAGCCCTACCATCCCAGGAAACCCAGTGCATCTCATTTGTTATTCCACGGAAGCAGCTGATTCACGTGGAGAAACCAAGAGGGGTTTTTGTTTACAATGAATGACTGGGTCATCTCTTAAAAGCCTGTCATTTACATGAACAAAGTAGCAGTTGCCCCCTGCCAGCAGGGATGGGTAAGTGGGAACTGTTGGCCTGAGGGATCCACTCACAGATCTCCACTCCTGACTCACTCCAGTTTGTCCTCTGACCTGCCTTTTAAATCTTTCCACCTCCCCTTTCTTCATGGAATTACTTCTGCCTGGTGATTTGAAGTACCCTTTTGTCAGGAAGAGGCTGCTCAAGGACTGTTCTTCCAATCTTTTGGGAATAAATCACATGGATTCTTCCCGGTGGGTGTACAATCAGAGAACTGAAAGGTAAGGCAAGGAATAGAGTGGCCATGGTCCAGAGGAAGGGAACCCTGTCGTTTCCATGGTAACACTACCTAGAGACATAGATGATGTTCCCGGTTCCTAATTCTCATGGTGCTTGGGCACAACCACACCACCATCTTCACCACCACCATCACCATTGTATGATGCTACAGACCAAATGATGCTCTATTTTTTAGGATCATTTTGGTTGTAGAATACATCATTGCCATATAATATTTCTTTTCTTCCTTTTTTTGGGGGGTGGGGGGACCCGGACAAATAGACTACGTTTGTCCTATTTTTCCAAGTGAGTCCATCGCTTCTAGTGATGCTGCTTAGATTTCCTTAATGCAGAGGCATTTGAGTGTTCCCTAACAGCTATGGGAGTCATGACAAAAGAAAACTCTCCCCTGATATGAATCCCCCAGCAAGAGATCCTCTTTCTGGTTATCCTCCTGGGTTTTGCTTTGCATTCCTTTTGCCTCAAGGTGCATATGCTAATGATTGAAGACAAAAGAACAGAGCAGATTGAGAGAATGTTTATTTGATCCAGGAGGAAGGGTTTTGTGTTCTACTTCTGACACTTGTTAGTGTCAGGGAGGTTCAGGGCTGAAGACCCCCCTCCACACCCCTGCCCCAAGGAAAGGCAGATTAGCAGAAGAGATTATAGGTGTGTTTCAACAAATCATTGCGTGGCCTGGAGCTTTCACAAACTACAATTTGGAGTCAGGGGAGATGGCCCATTTGGTAAAGTGTCTGCCTTGTAAGCCTAAGGACAAAAGTTTGATTCCTGCAATCCACATTTAAAGCTAAAAAGCTAGACATGTTTGGCACATTCTTGTGATCCCAAGGCTCAGATGGTAGAGACAGGCAAAATCCTCAGGCTCACTAGCTAGCCAGTTTACATACTTAGTGAGTTCAGGTCAGTGAGGGACCCTGCCACAGAGAAGAGGTGGACAGGATAGCACCTGAAAAATGACACTGAAGACACACTTACACCTGTGCACAGATGCATGGACCTACACACACACACACACACACACACACACACACACACACTGAACACACAAACACACACACACACATACACACACACACTGAACACACAAACACACACTGAACATCTGAAGAAAGATGAGAAGGTTTATATGTTTTGCTAAGTCTGGTGAAATGGATAATTTTGGAGAGGCGAGCACACACGGCGATAGAGACTGGAGGAGATCTTGCATGTTTGCTTGGGTTCTTCCATGCACCTGTGAGTGCTATCCTGTCCTTGTGGGTATAGGGAGGGACCGCTGCCAGAGTCTGTCTCTTACATACAAGCTGTTCTATGACCTGGTATACCATTCCATGACCTGGTGTAGTGACTACATGTCTTTCTTGGCTGCACTCTTGTCTGTCACTAACTCAGCTTATTCTAAAGACCAGAATGATCCTCAGTGAGGAGTGCACCACCAATTCACTACTTGAAGAGATCAAGCACCAAGATGGCCATCTAAGTGACCTCTAAGAGACCACAATATCTGTTATCATCCCATTTGCATAATAGATGACACCTTCAGTCCCACAACCGTTGAAGGGTGCCACGATGCTGACCAGACAGGACCATAAAATGAATCAAAAGAGGTGGTATCCACGATTCAGAAAATTTCTACCTATTCCCACAAAAGGCAGAAGAAAGACAGAGGAATTATGGGTAACATCTCTAGTGGATACTTGTAGTGCCCATTGTAGATAGTTTCCACCACCATGGCCACCAATTGAGATGGAGGAAAGACTTATTCGAGTCGCTCTTGCGAAGGTTGGCTGAGGTAAATCACGGTGAAGAGTACAGTATCAAGCTGTTCATTTCAAAATTCAGTGAAAGAACTGGGCTCCTGGTATCTCTTTTGGAGATGGCATTGTGGCTTCCTGCTACTTAGCTCCACATTTCAAGGTTTCCCCCCTCCCACTCATGCCAGAAACGAAGCCCTAACTCTTCTTCAATACATGGGCTTTGGAGAGATTCTTGGCCAACTCATAGTAGGTCATTTACATATGAGATTTCTTACCCACTGTTCAAAACAAATGTTTGCAAATCTGTTGTATGTGTGTTTATGTGTGTGGTGAAGGTGCACACATATACATAAATGAATTTCTGTGCATGCATGGGATGGTGAGTCGGCAGCCTTGGGTGTCACACCAGTGACCTGGGACTCATCCATTGGTCTGGATTGGTGGGCCAGGCATATGCATATCCTCACATGACTCATGCTGGGATTACTTTTGGTTGTTTTTTTTTAAAGATTTATTTATTTATTGTATGTATGTGAATACACTGTCGCTCACTGTCTTCAGAAACCCCAGAAGTGGGCGTCAGATCCCATCACAGATGGTTGTGAGCCACCATGTGGTTGCTGGGAATTGAACTCAGGACCTCTAGAAGACTAGACGGCACTCTTAACCACTGAGCCATCTCTCCAGCCTTTTTTTTTAAACATGTGTTTTGAGGATTGAATTCAGGTCCACATGCTTGACAAGGAAGCGCTTTAGGGTGGAGCCATCTGCCCCACTCTGAAGAATAAATCCATTTTAAAGTCTATTTGACCACTTACTGAAAAGATTGTGTTTAGCACACTGCGTGTGCTTTAAAACACAGGACAATACTGAATATGAAATTGACAAGCCCACTTTCAAGATGGGCAAAGAGGATCACAGAAGGCATCACACACTCAGAGATGGAATTTGAATTTGGGTCTGTTCCGGTTATAATGTCCAACCGCTTTCCACTATTCCTGTGGCTCCTGGGCAAGAGATACATTACTGCTCATCAAGTTACAAATCAATATTTGAACATAGTTAAGACCCCTGAGGAGGGGGCTGGTGAGATGGCTCAGCAGGTAAAGACATTTCCTGCAAAGCCTAACAATCTCAGTTCCATCCCAGGACCCATATAGTAGACGAGGAAACTGGTTCCCACAAATTGTCCTCTGATTCTATCTACATACACACACACACACACACACATACACACACACACACACACACACACACACATACACACACACACACAGTATTTTTAAAGAACTCCAAGGAAAATCTCATTTTAAGGGTTTCTAGGGGAACTGTAAAAACATGGTCCTTCGAATTTATCTTTAAGGCCTCTCTTGATGTTCATATACTGATTTTACATATGTGCAGCCCATCTAGTTATTGTACCTGTTGTTCTCATTTTTCTCTCAGATAGTCTCTTATTTTCTAAAGTCTTTGTTTTTGCCACTGAAATGAAAATACTAAGAAAGCCATCCTGATAGAGTCCTTAATAAGCTGAGGCAGTCACCGGTGAGACTGTCACCCAGGGCCAAGGCAGGGACACAGAGAGCTGTTGCCTCCTGCTTTTTAAACAGCCCCACAAATCACGTAGAAACATGAGTAGTTTCCAAGTTATAATTGACAGTACTAACTAATGCTGGGAAATTTGGTAAGAAAGCCCGATGTGTACAAAGGTTTTTATGAAGGAGGGGAAGACATTCTGAATCCCAGGAGGAGAGCAGGTAGGAGTGCTGAGTTCATGCCTGAATAACTGTGTCCACCCTACATGTAAACCACCAAGGCTTAAGGTGAAGAATGCTCTGATCTTCTGGTACTGCATTATTAAGATGTATAGAAGGCCCCTTCAATAGCTGTGTGCCATTTCAGTTATGATTGGCTTTCCAGTGTGACTTAAAAAAAAATTGATACCATCCTGTAGCTCCTAAATTGTTTTTTACTGGTAATAGGGGGAACAGTTTGAGAGCCAAGAGTCTCTGGCTAAACTGAACATGGCTACTTATCGGAAAAATTGATTAATTAATAATTATTCATTAACTAATGCTAAATGCCTCCTGTGTTGTCCATACCTCTCAGCCAAAAGATATTGGGTGCTCTATTTTGGCACCAAAGCTAAGTGTTAATTATCACTCTGGGACTCTGGAATTTGAATGAAGTACAGAAGTTTGCTAGGAGCTTGCTCTCCCGGAGGGTTTCAATGAGGAAAAACAAACAAAAACAAGCAAGAGCGCATGGTGCCACCGCCTGCCCCGCGAGCTGGCTGCTCAGTTCTTGTGCTTTGTGAATAGCAGCTGGGGCCCAAGGGGAAGGTTTGGAACGTGACAGAAAACTATGCAGGGAACGCATTCATCACCAGAGCACTGAGGGAGTGTTTTCATGCGCTGAGTCTTAAGTAACTGGGGGATCATTTTAATTGAATGAGCCACCAGCCTGCATTTCATGGGGTGTGGTTAATACTCCACTGGATGGGTCCAGTATACTTGTTTAACATTTTGACTACTGGGGCCCAATTACATTTTAGGTCTCGGCACAGCATTAAATAAAGAATGACATTTTCACATAGTTTGGGGAAAGGAAATTTAATTCCTTTTATATTTTAATTGCGTACAGGACTGCAAAAGACTGCACAGTGTTGAGCATATAGTTTCAGATTCCTTGCTTGCATTTAGACAAAAGTTTAGGTATTCACATGATTTGTGGTAAATTGAAAGAGGCTTCAAAACTTTTCTCCCGGGTGCCACATCTGTTTGTTTTAAATGTCATTGCAGTTAGAAGTGCTTTGACTGTAATGTTTATGGACTCTCCAGAATCTATAACACTCTGTAAGTGCAAGAAAAATCATCTTAGGACATGTGGCATTTAGAAAAATTAACACGGAGCGTTTGGTGACTGTTTCGGTGTGTGTGTCTTTGGCAGTCTTTGGCAGCTTGAAGTGGGCGTTAAGCTGGAATTATGTGTGCTTAAGTCTGAGAGAAAGACAAAAGAGCACTTGTTTAATTCTTTGATCCAGGACTAGGCCAGGTAATTGAACAGGGTTTGTCTATACTGTCCTGAAAGACTTCTAGAAACCTTTTCTTGGTTTCAATGTTGACTATGAAAGTTCAACACTAAATCTTATTCAATTCCTTCTGCTACATCAAAAAAAAATTGCTCTCTATGAATGTTAAGAAGAGCTGTAAAATTCTATTTACATGATCTTCTAGATTCCTAAAGATAGATATTAAATTTCTCTTTAATTTCCTGCTTGCTAAGCTAATTAGCCCAATTCTCTTGATTTAACCTTTCTTTCTAAGTCCGAGTAGAGCACTCTGCAGTCTGGAAGGATTTATACATGAAATCCTCAGGTCTGGTGTTTAAATGATTTTAAGGGCATTGATGGGTGGGGTAGCCATGAGTCACTTGGAGGGCAGTAGAGCATTTTAATACGGATACTCTATAGCAATAGCTTTAAAATCCCTGCTGCTGACAGATGCTAAGATCAACCAAGCCCTGACTGGCACACGGTGAAGGTGTCAGGCTCTTAACCTTGTGAGAGAGACGGTGTTCCACAGAACCCAGCCCCCGTTACCTCAACTGGCGTTGGTGACGCTGGTCACTGACCGGTGCAGCTTTCATCAAAGATGACCTCTCCCAGCTGTTGGAGGAAATGGACAAAGATTCACATCAGAGGACTTGAGGCAGGGGGAGGCCAGCTGGGGACAGGAGAGCCCGTGGTGGACTCCCACCTTGCTTTAATGTTGGTCTATAGGCCGAGGAAGTGGGATGTTTTCATGCCATCCTGGTGAGACAGAGCCTCATCTCTGCATGCTAGCCTTTATTTTATGTGGTAAGAACAGCACCACGAAATGGAGTGAAGGCTCAGGTCATAAAATGCTTCCCTTGCAAGTGCTGGAATGTGAGTGCAGTCCCCAGAACTCCCTGAGAGGCAGAGAAAGGAGGAGAGGATCGCTGGGGCTAGGTGACAGTTCCAGGCCATTGTGGCAAAATCAAAGAAAGAAACAAGTGAATAAAGTGGATGGAGCCTCAAAAATGAGAGCAAAGGCAAAGTTCATCCTCTCGGCTCTACACACACACACATACACACACACACATACACACATACACACATACACACACATATACACACATACACACACATACACACACATACACACACATACACACACATACACACACAAATACACACATACATATACACACACATACATATACACACATACACACACATACACACACATACACACACAAATACACACATACATATACACACACATACATATACACACATACACACACATACACATACACACATATATGCATATACACACATACTCACACATACACACACATATACACATATACACACATACACATATACACATACACACACATATACACATATACACGCATACGTACACATACACACACATACATACACATACATACACACACATACATACACATATACACACACATACACACACACATACACCCCCATACACACATACACACACATACACACACACATACACACACACATACACCCCCATACACACATACACACACATACACACACATACATACACACACACATACACACATATACCCATACACCCCCATATATATATATATACACACACACACACATACACATACACACACACACCCATACACACACATACAAATACACACATACACACACATACACACATATACACACACATATACACATACACACACACACATACCCATACACACACACATACACATACACACATACACACACATACACACATATACACACACATACTCACGCATACACACACACATACACACATACACTCACACATACACACATACACACACAAGTACACACGCCCTCACACCCCCATATATACACACATACACACACATATACATCTACACCCCCCCCACACACACACACGCATACATACACACACATATTCACAAATACACACACACATACACACACATACTCACACATACACATACACACAAATACACACACCCCCACACACATGCACCTACATACACATGTGCACCTACATTCACATAAATATGTGCACCAGCACACATGTGTACCTGCATATACACGTTATGTGCACCTACACACACACGTGCACCTGCACAGACACACATATACACACAAACATTATAGCAACAACTTCTATTTTCATCATTACGCTAAGTGCATGTATACCTGAAAGAAATGGAAATTGCAGATAAAGAACAGAAGAAAAACCATCACTGGGTCCTGCAATCCAGGCAGCATTGTGCAGTCTTTTGCTGCAACCGCTACGGTTCTATTCTGAGTACTAATGAAAAAAATGGGATTGTGTTGTACATAATTATATGTGCATTATTAAATACAGCAAAATTTTATGAATGTATTTCAGGACCAAGAGATATAATTTCCTGTAATTTCAATGAACAAGCAACATTTCATCTTATGACACAACTGGCTTAACTGAGTTTACCAAGCTCTACGGTTTACAACAGTCCCTCTCAGAAAGTCTCGTTCTTCAGTTTCTTTTCCTTTTTTAAAAACCAACTACATACGAAACTGTCTCTTTATACCCATCAAGACAGAAATATCCTATACACTTTTGGCAAGTTGAGTGTTTATAAATATCTATCAATAATATTTTTGTTATTTTTGACATTTTAAAAGATTTATTTGTGTATTATATGTGAGTACACTGCAGCTGTCTTCAGACACCCCAGAGGGCATCAGATCTCATTAAGGATGGTTGTGAGTCACCATGTGGTTGCTGGGCTTTGAACTCAGAACCTTTGGAAGAGCAGTCAGTGCTCTTAAGCTCTGAGCCATTAATGCAGCCCCAGCCTTTTCTTTTTTATTGTGCTCTGAGTGCAGGCACGCCCAGGCCGTGACACGCATGTCGAGGTCAGAGGACCGTCTTTGGGAGCTAGTCATCTCCTTCCGTTATAAGGTCTGGGAATCTACCTCCGGTTGTCAGGCCAATTGGCAGTGCCCTTGAACTATCTACCTAAATCCGAATAAAGCCCCGAGTCCCGCTCACCCACACTTTGCTTACTCTTTGAGGCAAAGTTTCTCAGTGAACCTGAAGTGAACAGGCGGTCAGCAAGTTCGAGCCATCCTCCTGTCTCTGAGCCTGACAATGCTGGGCTTACAGATGAGCATGGCGCCCTGCCTTGCTTTGTGTGTGTGTGTGCTGAGATTTCAAATTCAGACCCTTATGCTTGCACAGCAAGTTTCATCACCCATTGAGCCATCTCCTTAGCCCCTATATAATGCTTTGTGGCCAAGAAAATCATTGTCAGCAGTGTGGCTGGCTGGCTCTCAGGTGCACTGTAAGCTCTCAAGGACCCCGTTTCAGTGTTGTCTGATGCTACGTTCTCTTGCAGCCTCAGCCTTCCTTGGCCGCCGAGTCCTAGCTCTATAATTGAAGGCTGTAATTTATTCACCACGCAGTGTCTCTGCCCTCCTGCCATCTGTAATCTATGCCTGACACACTCTGCTGCCCAATATTATTTAATTCTGCCTTTTAAAGAAAAAATGGCAGGAGTTTTGTGAGCCAGTTGGTAGGAAATCACCCCATTAAAATATTGTTATGCAGAATGGTGTTTGAGAAAAAAATTCCCAGCAGTAACTTTCAGTTTTGTAAGATAATGTTCTTTATTTAGCCCTGCCAGGCTGGTAGCTACAGTTATCATTAGTATAAAATAGAGCTAACAGAGCCCTAAGGAACGAATGGCCTCTCAGGAGAATAATGGAGTTCTTTTAAGCATTTAAAAATGTATGTAGTATTATTATTATGGAGGGGATAGTGGGAGTCAGAGGACAACTTTGTGGAGTTGGTTTTCTCCTCACCTTTACATGAATTTCAAATATGAAACTCCTGGAGTTGGGCTTGTATGCCAAGGAAGTACTCAGAACCCCTGATCAGTCTTGCTGGCCCAGGGTGCTAGGTTCTAATCCATATCTGAATAACCCATGGGGGGAACAACAGGAAATGCATATGGAGTGTGCTAGTGTGTGAGCCAGACTAGAGTCTCTGAACTACTCGACTATATAAGGCACAACTTCATTTTTTAAAATATTATTTCTTTCAGCAGAGAACACATTGCTGATTAACACACGGCAGTGTTAATAAACAGAGCAAGATGGAGACTGCCTGTTGATGGAGTCAGGAATATGGTACAGGGAGGAGGTGTGGTGCCTGCTTGCCAGCCTAGTTCCCTGTTCAGGGAGAGACCCTGTCTCAAAGGAATAAAGTGGAATGTGATATATCAGAGCACCTGGTATTCTCCATGGGTTTTCACATGTGTAGATGTCTATTTGTCTACACACAAACTATGGAGACACTAGCTAGATGATCATAGAAACCATTTTTTTCTTCTAAAACAAGTCTTTAGTTAACACTTTCCATCCCGAGTCCCTTATTATGAAACTGTGTCCTGGTTGACACAGAATGTGTGACATGCTATTTCCTGGCAGGACCCATAACACCTGCCACTGTTTGATATTCTCTGTACATTTTTATTCTTGTAAGTTGGCACAAAAATTGAAAGTTTAAAAGACGAGGTTGAATATGAGTGAGTCAGACCTGTGACACAAGTTCCTTCCAGTCTGTGTGGGCCAGGGCCCTGAGCTGACCTTGGGCACAAACTCCACAGCCAGTCCCACAACACCCAGAGGAAGCTCCACTGCCAGGCACTTTAACTTGCCCAGGATCACAGGATCACAGGATCACAGGATCACAGGATCACAGGAGCTTGGTAACACCAGAATCTCAGGTTCCCAGAGGCAGCTTGACTCCCAGGAGCTTGGACACACCCAGGATCTCAGGATCACAGGATCCCAGAATCACAGGATCCCAGCAACAGCTTGACTCTGAGGAGTTCTGACACAACCAGGATCACAGGAAGGACCGGCTCCAGTCAGATACATGGAGGGCAGGTAGCCCTATAAGAAGATGGCAGGAGGCAAGTGTAAGAACATAAGCAACAAAAACCAAAGTTACTTGGTACCATCAGAACACAATTCGTCCACCATAGCAGTTCCTGTATACACCATTACACCAGAAAAGCAAGATTCCGATCTAAAATCACATCTCATGATGATTATAGAGGACTTTAAGGACATAAATAACTCCTTTAAAGAAATACAGGAGAACACAGGTAAACAGCTAAAAGCCCTTAAAGAGGAAACACAAAAAACATCCTTTAAGGAATTACAGGAAAGCACAAATCAAACAGGCAAAGGAAATGAACAAAATATCCAGGATCCAGAAATGGAACTAGAAACAATAAAGAAATCACAAAGGGAGACCACCCTGGAGCTAGAAAACCTAGGAAAGAGATCAGGAGTCATAAATGTAAGCATCAGTAACTCAGGTGCAGAAGATACCATAGAAAACATTGGCACAACAGTTAAAGAAAGCACAAAAACCAAAAAACTCCTAACCCAAAACATCCAGGAAATCCAGGACACCAAACCTTAGGATCATAGACATAGAAGAGAGTGAAGATACCCAACTTAAAGGGCCAGTAAATATCTTCAAGAAATTTTATAGAAAAAAACTTCCCTAACCTAAAGAAAGAGATGCCTATGAACATACAAGAAGCCTACAGAACTCCAAATAGACTGGACCAGAAAAGAAATTCTTCCAATCACATAATAATCAAAACACCAAATGCACTAAACAAAGAATGAATATTAAAAGCAGTAAGGGAAAAAGGTCAAGTAACATATAAAGGCAAGCCTATCAGAATTACACTAGACTTCTCACTAGAGACTATGAAAGCTAGAAGATCCTGGGCAGATGTTATACAGATTCTAAGAGAACACAAATGCCAGCCCAGGCTACTATATCCAACAAAACTCTCACCATAGACAGAGAAGCCAAGATATTCCATGACAAAACCAAATTTACACATTATCTTTCCACAAAGAAACTACACCCTAGAAAAAACAAGAAAGTAATCTTTCAACAAACTCACCCAAACATAATTCTATCTCAAACAACAAAAACAACAGGAATTCCTGTGGGCTGATATTTTCTTTAATATCACTTAATATGAAAATTATTATTACTGACATCCTAATAGATTGAAATTCAAAAATATGAGGAATTAGAAATTTGTTGACTTTCACCCAGTGGTCTCTCTAATTTGGTAATTAGAGAAATATGGCCAATATACACTTATACAATTCATATACACTTTCTGCTTGTTAGTATGTGATAGTGTCTTGCTGTGTTCCACAAAATGGTCTTGAAATCATGCTTCTCCTATCTCAGCCTCTTTATTAGTAGGATTGTTTATTTGATGCTTTTACTCTATACTATGGTTTTCAGAACAGCTTACATATTTTAAAATTACTTATATAGCCAAAAGAAATGTAGACAATTAATTTGGAAGGTGGCTTGTAAGAGAACCACAAAGAGTAAGACTGAATGTTTTGCTTGATATTTATACTTATTGTATCAATTTTGAATATGACCTTATGTTACTCTTTTTCTGAGATGAATGCTTTTCAAAATCACAGTCAATGAACCAGAATCTTACCCTCACCTAATGTTTGTGCCATCTTCTAAACAGAATCATTGTTGACTAAAACAATTGATGAATGACTTCACAGATAACCATCTTAATACACACACCATTTCTATTTTTTTTTCTGAGACAGGTTTTGGGTGGGTATTCACAGTATCATATTATTTTTTAAATATTTTCTTTTATTCAATATATTCCTTATTTACATTTCAAGTGATTTTCCCTTTCCTAGATCCCCTCTCCCCGAAAGTCCCATAAGCCCTCTTCCCTCCCCCTGTTCCCCAATCCACCCCTTCCCACTTCCCTGTCCTGGTATTCCCCTGCACTGCTGCACTGAGCCTTTCCAGGACCTGGGGCCACTCCTTCTTTCTTCTTGGGCATCATTTGATGGGCATACTCGCCTGTGCAGGCTGCCTCTTCCTAGTTGGCTGCTGGGTGTATAGCTGGCTTCCTGCACTTCTTGGAGATGGCTGTGGCTGAGGGTGTTCCCAATCCAGAGGCAGAGACTGGAAGGTTCTTGCCTGAGACCTCTGGACTGGATCCTCCGCTCTGCAGGGCCAAACTCAACCTGTGCAGGCTGCCTCCTCCTCGCTGGCTGCTGGGTCCACACACCATTTCTTAAATGAATGTAACCTGTTCCCTGTGGGCTGGGAATGATGACAATCATTCAAGTCAAATAGCTTTGACCATAGCAGGAAAGCTGTATCCAAATAATTGTGTCTACAATTAATTCCTTGGTGCAGAACTGTCCACTCTTGGCTTAGCTACTATGGAGGTAAAACCCTTGAGGATGTGAGGGACTTTGAAGTACAGCCTTATTACAATGGACTCCAATGTCTAAAATTTGTTCTTATTTTAGTGTCGAATCATAGTAAGAACCAAGATTTTAAGCTCTACTAAAAACAAAACAAAACAAAGAAACAAACAAAAAATATGAGGCAGTCACGAGGTGGAAGGCATACGGGCCTCTTTGGAGAAAAAGTGATACTGTGGTTTAAATTTTCTTTTTATTAGACTCATATGTTAAAGTCCTCATTTTGGTGCCTCCTAATATGACATCCATTGGTAATAGAGTTGTGACAGAGGCAATCAACTTGATATAAGGTCTTTAGCATTTACTAGTTCTTTTTTTTTTTCAGAGCTAAACAAAAAATTCTCAATTGAGGAACACCAAATGGCTGAGAAGTACCTAAAGAAATGTTCGACATCCTTGTTCAACATCATCAGGGAAATGTAAATCTAAACAACCCTGAGATTCCACCTCATACCAGTTAGCATGGCTAAGATCAGAGTCTCAGGTGACAGCAGATGCTGGCGAGGATGCGGAGAAAGAGGAACACTCCTCAATTGCTGGTGAGATTACAAGCTGGTACAACCACTCTGGAAATCAGTCTGGTAGTTCCTCAGAAAATTGGGCATTCACTAGTTCTAACTTTATATATCATCCAGAGAGATATGCCTCAGTTACTTCATTTCAGCCTCTGAAATGAAATGAAGGAAGCACCCCTACTGACTGTTGGATTTAACTGTCTTCAGCACTAGGAGGCAATGTATTTCTATTGATTAAGTCATCCAGTTTGTGGAAATTTGTCATGGCGACCTCACAATTGTCATTGTGACACTGTCAGTATCCTACATTTGTATAGGTCACACCATTGTCCGAGAATTCCATGTAAGTCTTGTCAAGGTTGCACTGAAGGAGAATGGCAAAATGAAGTCTGTGTCAGAGTCCAGAGTGAGACATGAGGGTGATGCAGAGACGAGGGTAGGAGAGGGGCAGTGTGATTGGACCTGAGAGTTTGGGCCCCGAGGTGGCGAATGGGTGAGACAAATGGTACTGTGAGGCCATACCCAGAGATTGTGGCTGGTGTTCCTCTCTTAAGACAGGAATCCTGGTGCAGTCAAGAGTTGTAGCTCAGAGGAAACTACAGGGTTTATAAAATCTTCACTGATATCCATGGTTTCATCAAAAATTTGTAGCCATTGGCAATGAGGCAAGACAAAGAAGTTATCAGACAAATTCAGTTGAAGTACCTTCTACCAGGCAACGATCCTGTGTAGAGACAGAGAGATATGTGTGTTTCATAGTTTTGAAGCCTAGCAAGGTGATAAGGAAATCCAAATCCTATAGTCCATAGAATGTATTATATATTCTGCACCCAAGCAGAAGACAGATGGTATTTGCAAATATCAGAGCTGGAATGAATGGGGAATGCATCTAAGAAAGATACCCAAACATCTTTGGGTGTGGATGCCAAACAGGATGGAGACCTATTGTGGCAGAAGGTCAGTAGCAAGGGAGATCTATATAAACAGGGTAGTGATCAATTTAATAAGCATATTTGCAGAGGACAGGTTTCCTTTTTTCAGAAAGACAATTTACAAAAGAAACACAAAACAAGCAAAGAAGCAAACTAGAATAAGTACCACAGTGTAGAATAAGTTTGGCGGTACTGCTACAAATATAGGACTTTTTAAAATACTATTTGCGTGTTTGAGTTCTGTCCTTATGTATGTCCATGCAAGTGTAGATATTTACATGTACATATGAGCACCTTTATGCATGTTTGTATAGTCATCAGAGGCCAATCTTGGGTATTGTTACTCATGAGCTTTTCACTTCAGTTTTTGAGTCAAGTGTTCCACTGGCCTGGTCATTGGTCAGGGATCTGTCTCTTTACCCCAGTATATGACACCATGACTATTTTCTTTCTCATGAGGCAGAGTATCAAAGTTCGAGCCTCGTGTTTGCAAGGGCAATCATTCTGTTGACTTAGCCATCTCTCCAGCCTAGGTTTGTTTGTCCGTTTGTTTTTGTCAGAGATAGCTATAGTAATAAATATGGATGTGAATATAACAGTGTGAGTGCAGTGAGTCCACCCAGTGATCAAACATTATCCCCAAATATTTCTAAATAATATGCTAATAAGCTCCAAAATTCTTTGGCACAATGACTGACTCTCAATATTTCCTGGGATGTGTTTTGAACCCAAAGACAAAGAAGAATTTGTAGTAAGATGTGCTCATTTAAAAAGGATTCAGTATCCAGTTAAAGGGAATGTTGTATGACTAAATCTGAGAAGAGTATAATATTAAAATCTTTGCTGACTGAAATAATTATAGCCCATTGAGTAAAATAAGTATCCATATAATATAAATAAGCAAGTTAATTAAAATATTATTGATGAGTACCTAACAATTATGTACAGAGTGTCATCAGGGTAGAATATCTATGGAGAAACAATCTTAACCATATGACAAAAATTAAAAGCATCAGTAAAGGGGCAGTTAAACTACAACACCTACCCATGCCACCCTTGTGTGGTGATGCTTCTGTAATGATGTGTCAATGCCCAGGGAAATACTGAGGGTGGTTCTATGAAATAATTGGCTATCATCTGCAAAGAAATGAAGGAAGGTCATATATTTCAAGGCAAGTCCTGGTGTCTTATTTCAAATTGATGGAAATGTTTATATGAGCATAAATATATAAGGCAGGTAAACACAACACACAATTGGCAATAAGTTACTTTTGTGTAAAAGAAAAAGTCTTCATAAAAAGTTGGGGAAGTGGGAAGGGGTGGGTGGGAGGACAGGGGGAGAGAAGGGGCTTATGGGAGTGGGGGGGCTAGAAAAGGGGAAACCATTTCAAATGTAAATAAAAAATATATCGAATAAAAAAAAAGAAAAAAAAGATGATAAAAAAAAAGTCTAGGGAGAATCGACCCCCATAAAAATCCCCAATTTTGAAGGTTGCGCTGAGGATTTGGTCCCCATTTGAAGTAAATACACAATAAGGTATTTTGGAAAATAGATGTTGTCTTAGTTACATTTCATTGCTGTGATAAGACAACATGACCGAGGTAACTTATGGAATAAAAGGTTGATTGGGATTGATAGTTTCTGAAGGTGAGTTCATGATGATCTTGGCCAAAGATCATGGCAGTAGGTAGGTAGGCAGGCAGTCATGCTTCTGGGGCAGTTGCTGAGAGCTTCCAACCCTTATCTGTGAGTAAGAGACAGACAGACTATCTGGCAGTGCTGTGGACTTTGGAAATTCAAAGCCCATCTCCAGTTATGCACCTCCTTCTACAAAGCCACAACACCCCAATGCTCCCGAAAGGGTTCCACTAACTAGGGACCAAGCATTTAAACATATGTGTTAGGAGGGGGGGTCAGTCTCATTTAAACCCTCACACTGAACATTTGGTCCCTGGTTGCTGGAGATGTTTGAGGAGGTTAAGGAAAGTTTAGGAAGTGGAGCCTTGCTGGAGGAAGTATGCCACTTGGTATGAGCAGAGTTTATAGCCTTACCTCACTACCTTTTATTTATATCAGATTCCTGTGTGTGGATAAGAATGTGGTCAACTCTCTTTATGTTCCTGATGTCCTGTCCCCCTGCTACCATGCTGTTGCTGTGCCTTCCCTGACATGATAGACTCTCTTGTTCTGGAACCATAATCCAAGGCAATCTCTCATTCATTGTTTTTAGTCCCTATACTTTATCACAACAACAGAACAGAAACTAACACCACACTGATAGTTTTATCAACATGACACAATCTAGAATCACCAGGGAAATCACTCTCAGTAAGGAATTGTCTGGACACGTTAACTTGAGAAGACTCCTGAGGGGAAACTGCCTTAGTGGTATTAAGATGAGAAGATCTGCCCACTGTGGGCAGCACTACTTCCTAGGTTTATGTCCTGCACTCTGTAAGGATGCAGTTAAGATTGAAGACAAATACTCATGTAATAATTCATCGCTCTTAACTGTATATGTAATATGACTAAGTTCTTCAAGTTCCTGCCACCTTTATTACCCTATTATGACAGACTGTACCCTGGATGTGTAAACCAAATAAACTCTCCTTTAAGTTGCTTTCATTAGGGAATTTTGTCATAGCAAGGAGAAATTAAACCAAGCAAGCACTATGCTGGCTTCAGACAGGAAATTCATTTATGTGGTTCTGAAACAAAATGCTCTTGGTAATAGAGTAGCAACTTTCCGGTAAATGTGAGATTGTTTCAAAAT
The DNA here is from genome assembly GCF_947179515.1 of Apodemus sylvaticus. Lineage (NCBI taxonomy): Eukaryota > Metazoa > Chordata > Mammalia > Rodentia > Muridae > Apodemus > Apodemus sylvaticus. The sequence goes on along the minus strand of NC_067485.1, from coordinate 74,077,357 downwards.
AAAAGGGGAACATTAAATTATCAGATCCCTTTTGCACATGAACAGAGTTCTGAGATGCTTGAATTACCAAGCTAGCATGTGACAGCAACAAGCCACTACAATGCTTGCTTTACTGACTTCTAATACATTACATTGTCACATCCTGGAGGGCTGAGAGATGGAGGTGGATACTTTCAGCAAGAGACAAACACGTCTAGCTCTAACGTGCCACTGTGTTCAGCAGCTGTGTGCCCTGGCTGTGGCGTGGAGTTAACCCTCGGTCCATTGTTCTCATTTATAACTCTTTAGAGAGGCACCCACTGCTGATGTTCCATGATTTTTCATTGGAAAACAGCAAAGGCTGGTAAGCCAAGCGGTTTTGCATGGAAGGACTGAGAACAACACTTTTGCTTCCATTACATTTCTGCCAAGTTCATAAAATCCAGAGGCTGATATGTCACCTGGTGGTGTATCTACTTCTATTGCAAGCTGTGAGTGGTCTGAGGGTGAGAGTTGGGTTAAATTATTCATTATGACAGAAATAATTATCTTCATACATGAGATAAAAGCCCAAATGCCTTTTCGGAAGTCAACTTGAGAAATGTTCCCCGGCGATGAGGGATGTAATAAGACACGGCCTGGTCCGCATCCTGTGCTTTGATTTTCTCAACACTTGCAAGAAGTGCCCTATGCTGACAAATGTCTGATTAACAAAATTAAGAAGAGATTTGGTGGCAGACTTAATCCCTCTCTGGGGCTTTTCAGTTGCTGGATTTCTAGGTTGATTATCTTTTCGGGTCAGACTTCCATTCCTCCTAGTTCACCGTATATCATTTGTGGTTGAAAAAAATAACGGTTTTTTGTTTTGTTTTGTTTTGTTTTTGTTTTTGTTTTTTTTTTTTTTTTTGCCGGGATGAGGCTGGGGCAGAGTCTGTCTCCTTCACAGGAGGTTCTGCTAGACTAATAATTACAGTCCTATTTATCTCACGGACACTCTTGATATCTTGTCTCCTTCACACTTTGCTTCGCACCAGAAATACAAGCCATTGTATGTAAAAAGGAAATGGGGGCCGGCGAGATGAGTGACTAAAGCAGTAGCTGTGCAAGTGTGAAGGCTGAGCTCAGATCATCAGCGTCCTCACAAAGGCTAGAGAAAGATGCCAGCCCACTTGTAATCCCAGCGCATGTAAGCCAGAGATCAGAGATCCTGACAGCAAGCTGACTGACTGGCTACACCAGTCAAGCCGTCTCCTGGCAAGCTCTCTCTTGCAGTGAGAGAATCCTCCTCAATAAGTAAGGTAAAAACTGATTGGGGAATACCTGTTATCAATATCTGGCCTCTGTATGCACATGTATATATGTGCACAGACATGCATCCATATACATGTAAACATGCACACATACATATAGAAAAAATGGCCTGAATGCTTTAATTCATAGTATATAACTTGACTAGATCCTTGGAATCTTCTCACTGCTGCTTGAGAATTTATTGTTGCCTATTTTAGGACTAGGTCCATTGAGGTCTATGAGAATATAATAGGAAACAATCAGTCCTAAAATATACAAGATTTTAAAGAGAATATTAAAACCCTGAGTCACTATTGATGCAATGTGTTAGTGAGTTGTTGAAGGGACTGAGACTCTGCACTCATATTTCCCTGTGTAAATCACAGAGCTAAGTTAACTGGAACTGACACTCAGGTACCAAGGCTGGAGGCACAGGCCAATCCTTCTAGCTACTTACAGGATTAAGGGAGGAGGGTGACAGGTTCTAGACCTATTTGCATTGCAGTGTGAGTTTAAGACCAGCCTGACCAGTCAGTGCATCTCTGTTTCCAAATGAAAGTAAAGTTAGAGCCTGGTGTAGCTTAGTAAAAGACTTAACTTTGACTATTTGTAATCTGAAGTACTAACCATTGAGCTGGATAGCTATTAAAAATTTCACTATTCTACTAATAGACTGAGCATGCCTTGATCTACAAGGAGCAGCTATGTGTTATATAAGTTGTGTTGTTATATAAGTTGTGTGTGTGTGTGTGTGTGTGTGTGTGTACTCTACGTGTAGTTACTATGGTTATTTTTAACAATGTTTTTAGATTTATTTATTGTGTGTTTTGTTCACATGACTGTCTGTGTTCTGTGTGTGTATGTAGTACCTCTGCAGTGAGAAAAAGGCATCAAGATCCCCTAGAACTGAATTTATGGACAGTGTGAGACATCATGTGGTTGCTGGGGAATTAAACCTGTTTTTTTTTTTTTTTAGCAAGAACAACTGCTTTTAACCACTGAGACATCTCTCCAGCCCCATTATGATTCCTTGATAAAGAGATGGGATTTCTTTGTGTAGCCTTGGCTGTCCTAGAACTACTAGCTCTGTAGATTAGGCTGACCTTGAATTCAGAGATCTGCCTGCCTCTGCCTCCTGAGTCGTGGGTTTAAAGGCATGCACCATATCCACCTAAAGATTTAACAATATTTTGAAGTTAAACACAAAAAAACATTGTATACAGTCCATATATGTGTGTGTGTGCATGTGTGTGTGCATGTGCATGTGTGCACATGTATGCATGAATACTCACTTTATTTGTAGTTAAGACACTTAAGAATGAGCACATTGATCTTTCACAGTGGTTGAAAAGCATTTGATCCAGCCCTGGATGATACTTGGGCTCCCATAGGACACAAGAGAAAGGGAAAAAGAAAACCCACAAGCCACCTGCAAGGATAGGATTTCATTGCAAAGTTTACAATAAGGTTGGGGGTAGAGCTCAGCTTGGAGAGTGCTTGCCTAGCAGGCAGGAAGTCCTGGGTTTGAGTCTCAGTAAGGCTACTACTGGGTATGATTGCATGTGCACACAATCTGCACCAGAGAGGTAGAGGCAGGAGGGTGAGAAGTTTGAGACCTTCCTCAGTTACAAAGTTCATTTAAAGCCAGTTTGGGTTCCATGAGACCCTGCCAGAAAGAAAGAGAGAGGGGGAAACAGGAAGGAAGGAAGAAAGGAAGGGAGGAGGGAGCGAGGAGAAGATGAAGGGAAGAAGGAAATTCCATTTCAGAGTAGAAACATTAAATGAAACTAAAAGGAAAGAAGGCTAAGCTGGTCTTGTCCTTACTTTCAGCTTAACGTTGGACAGGATGCTTTAACACAATATCACAGGGAGATTTTGGACTCTACAAGACCTGAGTGTGCCCATTGACACAGGCATGGTAATGAGGATGTCCTCCATGATCCCACATCCCCTAGGCCATGAGGCCCGTCTAACAGTGTTCAACAACGAGGATGAACTTCATAAAACTGAAGACAATCCAGGCAGAATTGGTTATCACATCATCAATACAATTGTTGACAGTGTATTTAATTATGCGTGTCCCAAGACTGAACCTAGGCTGAACCCATGAATGCCAAGCATTCACAACACATCGAACCACACCCCCTGCCCCCACCTAGATATCTGAAACCTTTGCAAATTTGAGCCTTAGTCTTTTCTCTCAGATTTTAAAAAGAAGTCATGATTTTCTTCAGGAAGCATGGTTCTTCTCCTGACAATTCCCATGTCTTCATGAATATTACAGAAATATTCCTGAGCTTGCCATAAAAAGAGATGGAAATATTCAAATATAGTATAGAGGTTTGGGTTGGGGGAGACATACAGATTTTTATCAGATTTGGGTTGTCATGTTGCAGAAATAAAATGAAACAAAAATTTCTGATGATAAATGGCATTACATAGAAAAAGATATTTGCACAATATTTTCCAGTGGATGGTAGACTGCCAACTCTATTTGTATCATTGAAAAATTGGGATTATGGAGATTTTGAAGCATTTTGACTGTAAGTAAAGAAGAAGAAAAGACAAAACCAAAGTGTACACACACACACACACACACACACACACACACACACGTTTGTATGTGTGTACAGATATATGTTTAGTAGTGTGCATGTGCAAGTGTATATATATATGTGTGCATGCATGTGTGTACATGTATCTCTGTGTGTATATATATGTATGTCTGTGCACATGTGCATGTGTACATGTGTGTGCATATATGAGTGTATACTTGTATAGGTGTGTATGTAGGTATTTGTATATATGTGCTTATGTATATGCGCATTGTGTGTATTTATACCTATATTTGTGTGTGTGACTATATGTTGTATTTATTTAAAGCAATATTTTATTCAGTCATAAAAGAGAACAAAATTACATTATTTACATAAAAAAGGATGCAGCTGGACATTATCATATTAAATAAATACTCAGAAAGTCAAATGCAGTGTCTTTTCTCTCACTTGTGTCTCCTAGATCATATATGTATGTATGTGAGTGTGATATATATGACATGTATGTGTATGTATGTATGTATGTGTACATATATATATATTATGTAGAAGTAAATGTAGCCATTACACTGTACATGGAATAAAAGAGGATCAATGGGAGGAAAAGGAAAGAAAAAGAATAGGTCAATATGAAGGGAAAATGCTCAAAGCACATCGTCTACTTGCATGAACATATCCTTATGTGACCTAGTTCTATAATCAGTGGATATGTGCCAATAGAAACAATGCAGACACAATTATACTTGTATGTTGATACATTGTATGAGCTTGGGTTTCCATTTCATACTTGGGAGGCCTTTCCCAACTGCCTCTTCCAAGCTCAGGGATTCTTGAAAGGCAGCCATGTATTAATGAGGCCGGCATGAGGTGGGAGAGGGCGCTTCAGCTTCATCTCATCCAGCAGGAAACACATCATTGACTCAGTCAAATCTCCTCTTTGACTGAAGCTCCTATAGCATTGATGAAGATACTTTGGTTCATAAAAAACACTGAATCCTTTAGTGAAACACAAAGAATTAAGTTAATATGATTTATGTCGCCCACTGCCCGGGCAGCCGGTGCTTTGTAGTGATCTTGATTAAAGAAAGATTATGGAATAGCTACATCCCTCCCTCATTTGCATTCAGTTCAAAAGGAATGGCCCAAACGAAGCTAAACAGGCATTTAAGTACAAGGAAAAGATTTTCTTTTGCTTTCATTAAACACGAACATGAAACAACTTGCCAAAAATTTGCACAACATTATTTTAGAACTAGAAAGTGAATTTGGCATGAATAATTTCCAAACTGAACATGCTAATTGTGCTTCATCTGAACAAAGAAATATAATAATTTCTCCCCCCAATGCATCAATCTCCAATTTGGTGTTTTAAGTTATTCCTGAGTTGGAGTGTTGAGTGCTGCATATTTTAACCACATGTGGCTCTCCAGCCCATCTCCCAGAAGAGAAAAAAAGACTAGCTTTCATATGTCATCCTGTGATAGTTATTTCTTCTGTTATCATTCTACAGGTAAAACATTCAGCAACTCAGAGTGAAGATCTGGATTCTCAGCAGTTTCCCCCTGCAGCCAAGTTCAGTGTCTGACTTGAATTATCTGCTCAGTGACAGTTGAACCAACTGTTCAGTCTATATAGTAGTAACCCGATCCCTGATTATTGTGATACCCATTGATTAGTGTATTTCTCATCCCCCTTCTTTGTTCAGTAGGTTGCAATGAGCACAGAGGCCCACAGTTGGTCAAGATATGGACGAGAGATTGTTGAATGCTCAGCCCTAAGTTGGACATCTATTTCACAGTGTTTGGTATCATCAACAGAAGAAGGGACAGAAGATTGCAAATTCTAGAAGTGGAGAATGACTGAAGAAAACAGTGTTTTCTACACACAACAGTGCTGTACAAAAATGAACTCACAGTGGTTGGGATGGCAGGCATAAGACCCACACAAACTCAAACTAGATAAAATCCCAGCGTGGAGAAGAGAATAAAGCCTCATTGGTTGCTGGGAAGCTATTGGCCATTGACAGCTTCTGAGAGAGGGAATTGGTTTTCTTTAAGGATATGGTTCTTGGTAGGTAAACCATGGTCCAGTAGATGGCCACATACCTGGGAATATACAGGTGGTACAAAGTGGATCTGGTGGGTTTAAAAGAAAAGAAAGAAGAGGACACAAAGTTGGGTATGTAGGGAAGACTGGATCTGTGGAGACTTGAGGAATGTATGTAAATATGATTAAAATACATTGAATGTAATTCTCAAAGAATTCGTTACTTTAAAAAGGAAAAGGAAAAAAAGAAGGGATAAAGAAAAAGGGGAGGAGAGAAGAGGAAGAGGAGAAGGAAGGAAGAGCCAGAATCAGAGGAAGTAGAGGCCAAAGCAGAGGAGAAGGAGGAGGAGGAGGGGGAGGGGAGGACGGTATAAGGTAGGAGTCTACAATTTTACAAGAGAGCAAGTATCCTAGTTAGTCTTAACTGTCAACTTGAAACAACCTAGAGTCATCTGAGATGGGAAACTCAAGTTGGAGATTTCCCAGATCAGATTGGCTCTACACAGGTCTGTAGTGAAGGCCTTGATTGTGAATTAAAGTATCAGGACACAGCCCACTGTAGGCAGCACCATTCCCTGGACAGGTGATGCTGGGCTGTGCTGATACTGGCTATTTATGTACTCGTGAGCAAACCATCAAAAACTATTCCTCCATGGTTTCTATTGGACTCTTGACTGAGAGTCAGTTTTCCTGTTAGAGGTATTGCTTCATGGCTTGTTTTCACGTTCCTGCCTTCTGTTCCTTTAATGACGTCCCTAAATGATGTGATGTAACCCAGATGAGTAAGCCAGATAAGTCCCTGCCTCTTCTCAGTTGCTTTTGTCCAGAGCATTTTATCATAGCAACAGAGAGGAAACTAGGACAGCAAGAGACTCTTATTCTAATCTTAATCTCAATATTTCTTCATAGCAGTAAGGTTAGATGAACACTCTACTGACTTGAAGATGGAATAAGTGATAGGAAAGCCAGTGGAGCCGAGCTGAGAAAGAGCTTTACAGACTTGTGCTTCCTTCCCAAGCAGGTGGTCTCTGGTACCCAGTACATCTCTGTCTCTTCTCAACCGATTTTTCATATTTCTTTGTCATTTCTTCCTAGTCAATTGAAAATGCAAATGGTTTGTATGGAACTTTTCTTTGGTTGTTATCACTAGAAAAAAATGAATATGAGTTTTAAATCTATAATATCCATGGCCTAACAATGTACCCAAATTAAGGATCATTTGTATTCAGTAAAATTTAGGTCTGGTAATATAATAGGAAATGTTCCAAATGAAATGCATATATGAGGCAAAAACTGCACTAAATGATTTAAGATACTTTTCAAAAGGCTCCTGAAATTAACATCAACCAATCACTTTACTACCTGAAAATGTACACACACTAGTGGCTGGATGTGTTCTAAAACAGGATGTTACCATACAAAAGGCAGAGGGCAGTAAGGATGGTTTGGTGGATAAAAGTACTTCCAATGGGCAGTGGTGGCACACCCTTTAGTCCCAGCACTTGGGAGGCAGAGACAAACGGATCTCTGAGTTCAAGGCCAGCCTGGTCTAGTGAGTTCCAAGGACAGGCAGGACTGCTGAGAAACCCTGTCTCAAAAAACAAAAAACAAACAAGCAAAAAAAACAAAAAGGACTTCCAAGCCTGACAACCTGTATTCAATCCCCCAATACCCATGTGATGATGGAAGGAAAGAACTGACTCCTGCAAATGGTCCTTTGGTCATTTGTGTGCCCACACACAAACACATACATAAACAAATAAATAGAAGTAATAAAATAGTTTTAAATTATAATAGTATATCCCTAAATGTTCCAACAAACAGGAACTATGTTTGATTATTTAATAATGGTACAGCAACCTTGAGAATAGGAAGTCTGTCTGCTTTGTCTTGTCTTTTTTTTTTTTTTTGACTATTAGAATAATTTTTCTTTTCTTTTTTTATTCGATATATTTTTTATTTACATTTCAAATGATTTCCCCTTTTCTGGCACCCTACTCCCTGAAAGTCCCATAAGCCTTCTTCCCTCCCCCTGTTCTCCCATCCCCCCCTTCACACTTCCCTGTTCTGGTTTTGCCCTATACTGCTACACTGAGTCTTTCCAGAACCAGGCCCCTCCTGTGTTCTTTTAGGACATCATTTGATGTGTGGATTATGTTTTGGGTATTCCAATTTTCTAGGCAAATATCCACTTATTAGTGAGTGCATACTATGACTAATCTTTTGAGACCGGGTTACCTCACTTAGTATGATATTCTCCAACTCTATCCATTTGTCTAAGAATTTCATAAATTCATTGTTTCTAATGGCTGAATAGTATTCCATTGTATATATACACCACATTTTTTGCATCCATTCTTCCGTTGAGGGATACCTGGGTTCTTTCCAGGTTCTGGCTACTAAGAACATAGTGGAGCACGTATCCTTATTACCTGCTGGGGAATAGTCTGGGTATATGCCCAGGAGTGGTATTGCAGGATCTTCCAGAAGTGACGTGCCCAGTTTTCTGAGAAACTGCCAGACTTATTTCCAGAGTGGTTGTACCAATTTGCAACCCCACCAGCAGTGGAAGAGTGTTCCTCTTTCTCCGCATCCTCACCAACACCTGCTTTCTCCTGAGTTTTTAATCTTAGCCATTCTGACTGGTGTAAGGTAAAATCTCAGGGTTGTTTTGATTTGCATTTCCCTAATGGCTAATGAAGTTGAGCATTTTTTAAGATGCTTCTCAGCCATCTGAAGTTCTTCAGGTGAAAATTCTTTGTTTAGCTCTGTACCCCATTTTTTAATACGGTTATTTGGCTTTCTGGGGTCTAACTTCTTGAGTTCCTTGTATATATTGGATATTAGCCCTCTATCTGATGTAGGGTTGGTGAAAATCTGGAATAACAAAAAACCCAGGATAGCTAAAACTATCCTCAACAACAAAAGAAATTCTGGGGGAATCAGTATCCCTGACCTCAAGCAATACTACACAGCAATAGTGTTAAAAACTGCATGGTATTGGTACAGTGACAGGCAGGCTGATCAGTGGAATAGGATTGAAGATCCAGAAATGAACCCACACACCTATGCCCACTTGATTCTCGACAAAGGAGCTGAAAACATCCAGTGGAAAAAAGATAGCCTTTTCAACAAATGGTGCTGGTTCAACTGGAGGTCAGCATGCAGAAGAATGAGAATTGATCCATCCTTATCTCCTTGTATTAAGCTCAACTCCAAATGGATCAAGGACCTCCACATAAAGCCAGACACTCTGAAGCTAATAGAAAAGAAACTATGGAAGACCCTTGAGGACATCGGTACAGGGGGAAAGTTCCTGAACAGAACACCAATAGTGTATGCTCTAAGATCAAGAATTGACAAATGGGACCTCATAAAATTAAAGTTTCTTTGTCTTGTCTTGACTAAGAAATAATTAGTCACTTCATTGCTTGCTGGAGTGTGGGTTCTTCTGATGAGAATTCTAGAAGGTTTGGATACGAAGCCTCCCATCCCCCAATAAAGCTCACATGCTGAGGTTATTCTTGGTTGTCAATGTTATTACATCTGGAATTACCTAAACCAAGTGGCTAGATATACCTGTGAGGGGCTTTTATTTCCTGAATTATTTAAGTGGGAAGATTAAAATCAAAATCTTAATTCAGGTTTTTTGAAGTAAGGTGGTTCACCTTTCAATCAGGGCCACACCTTCTGGTGGCAACCTATATAAAGGTCCTGGGAGAAGGAAGTGCGTGCCTTTTGCCGGCTTGTCCTCACTGTCCCCGGCAAGTCCATTCCTTCTCTTGCATTACAGCCTACTTCTTCCTTACAGCCTTTTGAACTGAACAACTATTGAATTCTTGGGCTTTCCATTGGTATACAGCTACTGTTGGATTTGTGGGACCATAGCCTTCCTGCAGTACTCAGTAATCAACTGGAGGTATTATTTGTAGACTTTCTAAAAACTTGAGGAGGCCAGACATATCTGAGGGACTTGAGTCACTGTAGAATTATCCTTGGGAATATCCCTGTCCCCAGCACCTCCTGGTCTAACTTTCTGCTTTCTGTCAGGTGTGAGATAAACAGTTCTATGACACTCATGTCCTTCCTGCCAGGCCAGAATTGCACAGAAGCAGAGGCTATGGCAACCTGGTCTTCATCTGCTAAAACCATGATCCAAAAATACGCCCTTTTCCTTTAAGTTGTTCCTGTATGGTGTCTTGTGAAAGCTAGCTAACACACAGGACAAGTGAAGTCCACATGATTGTTTATAGTTCCCAGAAGCAGGCGCCCTTTTCCTTTAAGTTGTTCCTGTATGGTGTCTTGTGAAAGCTAGCTAACATACAGGACAAGTGAAGTCCACATGATTGTTTATAGTTCCCAGAAGCAGGCAGATAACCACACCTGATGTCCAAGTTTTGTGGGCCTGCAGGATCCATTGTACATTTCAATATTTAGTGGAAAGAGGACAGAGAGGGACTTTCTTTTCTTTATTTAGTTCATGTTTATGGGTACACTGTTGCTGTCTTCAGACACACCAGAAGGCGACATCAGATGCCCATTACCTGGTTGTGAACTACCATATGGTTCCTTGGAATTGTACTCAGAACCTCTAGAAGAGTAATCATTGCTCTTAACCACTGAGCCATCTCTCCAGCCTAAAGGGAGTTTTCTATGAACATTCAGTTGAGGAACAGTGGCTCAGTTAACAAATAAAAGCAACTCAAATTTCATGGTTTTTCTTTATTTAGTTATATTAGATACTTTTCTATTACTGTAATGAAACACCATGACCAAGGCAATGTATAGAAGAAAGATTCTATGGTTCTAGAGGTATTGGAGTCCATCATCATTACAGACAGAAGCGTCACAGCAGGAAGGTATGGCATTGGAGCAGCAACTGCGAGCTCACATCTCTATATGAATTGGAAGTAGAGAGATTTAACTTCAAATGGCCCGAGCCTTTCTTTTGCAAGGTCAAAGCCTGCTTCCAGTGACATACTCCCTCCATTGAGGCCACACCTACTAGTCCTCCTCAAAGAGCCACCAGCTGGGAACCAATATTTGGATGTCCAATATTTGTAGGAAACATTAAATTCAAACCACATTAGCCACAGCGTCTCTAGGAAAACCCAATATTCCATAGACAGACTCATAAGCAATGTTTCCCATTCAATGGTAGGAAGGAAGGTTTGATTTATAAAAAGGCTAAAAAAAAATACAGGTGTCTAAATATTCTTGTCCTGAGAACAAGGCAGTGACTGCAAGGAAAACCCCAAAGCCACTACTCATCTTTGTCTGATTGATGTACACATACATTTAGCAACTCTTTCTGCTTCAATGTGGTAAAAACATAAACTTGTTGGAACTGGTCAGTGCATTACTGAAGAGCGTGTGTTCAGGGAGTCACAGTATCTTGTAGAGAAAGGACAGTGAGGATGTATGCTGAAAGGGAACCTCCTTGGAATCAGGAAAGGAAGCATCCACCTTTATGCGAATTTTCCAAGCTGGGTATATCTATTTGGGCTATATCACCGTCCTGTTCTTTTTAGCTAAAAAATGTATTTGTAAAAAAGGCAACGCAGCAACTTTTCTTAAAACTCTGTAGGTAGCTATTTTAAAGGGAGAGGTTTTCATTCTGCTGTGAGGAAAAAGAGATTTCCCCTAAGGTGTCTTTAAAACATGCTATCCCCTTATCTCAGGGGACAAAGGGCGAATCCTAGTGTTTAGCTCTAAAGTTGCTCTGGGTTGGTTCAACTCGAAGGTCTAGTAGCAACAGCAAGACACCACACACGATGAAAACCTCTAATCGGCAGGAAGGAAGCAAGCAGAAAGCACTAAAGAGATATCACAGGAGTTTTTCTTCAGGGAAAAGATTTTATAATAAAACACTCAGCATTGTTCAACTCGAGTGCAATTAGTCACCCAAATACCTGTCATGGTGGATGGGTAAGGCTCACAAAATATATAATGGTCAAAATTTTATTTGGTAAAACCTGGGTACGCAGTCATATGAATCCTTTTTATACGGAAGGGCAAAGGTCACTGGTGTAATAACAGTGACTGAGTCTTACCATTGACATCGGGTGGGAGAATTTTTCACACCATTAGTGGGCCTTTGCCTTAGTTACTTTATGTCTCTAAAATTCATTATTTTCAAAACACTGCTGTTTTCTGAGTCTCCCTTCCTGTTTCTGAGGACCCTGTTGGGAAGGAATCCAATGTGCAACCAACTCACAGTTTGGAAGCTAGTGCTTGAAGACACATTGGCCAGGCTGGGAAGATGACTCAGCTGGTAAAGTGCTGGGTGTGCAAACATGAAGACTGCTTTTGCCCCTCTCCCCCCAGAATCCAATACAAAACAAGAAGCCATGTATGGAAATATGTCCCCATCTTTTAATCACAGGGGCAAACTAAGATGGGGGTCCCTTAGGACTTGCTAGGTATCCGTCTAGATGAATCTATAAGCTCCAGATTCAGTGAGACAGGCTCAAATAGCAACATGATGGGCAGTCGAAGAACATACTATCACTGACTTCTGGCTTTGACATTTGTGTGCACACATGTGGTCACACACAAACACATATACACAAACACAAATGCACAAGAAGCATTGGTCATTTATGTGAATGATGAAAGAAGAAGCCAAGTTCCCGTAAGATTTGGGGAATCTGTTATTCCTTTGGTCAGTAAAAAGCCACCTCCAAAAGACCTCATATTTAAGTGATGATACCAGGAAGAGCGGAGTTCATGAGAGTGGTTATTCTGGAATGGGCAGAGGGCACAGAAGAGCCTGGAAGCTTGAGTGATCTGTGGTAAGCCATGTCTGCGATGTCATGGTCCCCTTCTGATCATACAGCAATGAAGCTAGAGGCTGACAGAGCCAAAGGGGTGCCCACATGATCTCCCACTGGGTGTTCATTCTGGCAAGTGGTCCATGTAAGGCTGATTCAGACTTGGAAGAAACTGACAAATGGTTTTATGGGCATGATGGAGTCTAAGTGACAGCTTTCCTTACCTTCTTTGTGCCTTGGGCATGAGGACTGAATTAGTTTTCTGGCTTGATTCACTGTCCTTGAGAAGCTGACTCAAAGGTCCTCTGTCTGAATGTTTGTTTGATGTGCTCATAGTCAGGCAAAGACTGGAAGGAAGGACCCAGAGCGCCAAGCTAATTTTCTTCTCATGAAAGAACACATACTTCATTAAAGTCACTGTGGTCTGCAGTTCATCTCTGAGTGGAAGGTGTCATTCATCAGAGACTTCATCAAAGTGTCCACCAGGACCTTCCCTGTGGCTGATCCACTGATCTTCGGTGTTTACACGTGTTTGCAGTGCTTACATAAACACACCCTTCCCAATCACATTCCCAGGGCGTTGGGACGATGGCTCAGTCAGTGAACTATTTGTCTTACAAGCATGAGGATCAGAGTTTGAGCGGTAGAATCCACATACACATACATGAATGATACCATGTGACTATAATCACTGGAGAAGCAGAGACGGGTGACTCATTAAAGCTCAGTGGCTGGCCAGTCCAGTCATAATGGAAACCCTAGGCCACTGATAGGCCATGCTTCAAAAACAAAAACAAACAAACAAACAAACAAATAAAAAAACAAAATCACGCAGGTGGCTCCTGAGAAATTAGAACCAAGATTGATAGCTGCCTTCCACATCCATGCTTATGTATGCACACCCTCCAACATACATGCGCTCTCACAGGAAGCCATACACACATGACACACACAGAAAAAAAGAAGAGAGGAATGAAGATAGAAGGAAGGAAGATGAGAGAGAGACAGAGAGAGAGAGACAGAAAGAGAGACAGAGACAGAGAGACAGAGACAGAGAGAGACAGAGAGACAGAGAGAGACAGAGGCAGAGAGAGAGAGAGAGAGAGAGAGAGAGAGAGAGAAAGGAAGGAAAGAAGGAAGGAAGGAAGGCAGACAGAGAAAAAGACAGAGAAAGGAAGGAAAGAAGGAAGGAAAGAAGGGAGGGAGGGAGGAAAGGAGGGAGGGAGGGAGGGAAGGAAGGAGGAAGAACAAACAAGTACATCTCTAACCAAAGCAGCCAGAGTCTGTGTGATGCTCAGAAGAGAGCACATGGTGCCCATTTCTAGCTCATCATTGCAAATGCCAGCTTCATCTGGCACACTGTGAGAGACAAACTGCCAGCCATTACAGGCAAGCTATGGCTGCTGTAGTCACCAGAGGGAGAATATGAGACTGGCATAGCCTGTGGTCATCATGGGCAGAGAAGAGTTAGAGTTCAGGTCTGTGAACTAACTAACTAACTAACTAACTAACTAACTAACTAACTAACTGTGCTGTAAGCAAACAGTCACTCCTGTCCTCCAGCCTTGGTTGCCATAACTACTTCAGAAGTCACCTGTTAATTGAAAAGTTTACATAAAAGCTCCCCATTAATTTTTTATCATCATGGTCTTCATTTAGCACTCTGATAGGTGGTATTGTGATTTTTTTTAATCTATGTTTGATGATGCTTTGACTCTTGTGGACTGTGCCTCTCAGGGTTAGTTAATTCCCAGAGATAATAAGGGTAGTCTGTGAGTGAATGTTTGATATGAAATCTCTAACCAATAGCTATTGGAGAGTTCTGCTCAGAGCAGGTATGTCAGCTGCTGCATTTTTAAAGGCCATCCTTGCTCCAATTATGAACATAAAACAATGTTACATATGTATGAGAAGCCCGTATATGAAACCATAATGAAACCCGCTTTTTTAATATTAACTGAAAAGACCAAAAGAACAAATAAACATTAATCAAATGAAGTTCCCCAACAGGAGTTAAGGCTCAGCCAAGTTTGCAATCCATTGGAGTGGCCGTCCCATGAAGTTTGACTTATTACACTATGTAATCTTCTAAGGAACTGTTCTGTGAGAGGGAGTTGACGATCAAAAAGCAATTATAGGAAATTCCATAAAACTAGATCCTGTGGACTCCACCTGTTGATGTAAAAGGCACATGTTTACCACACTCTTAAAATGAAATGGGAAGATCATCTCTCCCTCATATATGTGCTGCTTAGGAAAGTGCCAGCCACATGAGTCTGGTTAAGTAAGATGGTGGCACAGGCTTTGTGCTTTCATATGGATGTGAAGCCTTTTGGTGATAGGATCAACTTGAGTGATATATAACTTCATGTCTTGTATCAGGCCCTGGAGATGACAGGTAGTTTGTAGAATGATTGGGCTCATAAGGGAAAACATTAATTGTGTCTTCTTCACCATTTGCCAAGTGCTACAGCTTCGTTGGAATAAAACCAGCATTCCCCCTAGGAGAACAAGTTTCAAGTTAATATATGATAATGTTCTACCCAGCTTTATTAATCGAGGTAAGATGGATCTGGAAGCAGGAATCAGCAGGCTGGAGAAATGGCTTCCGGCTATTCGTGGGCAGCTGGGTGATGCAGGCAGGACCCTCTCTCTGTCTCTTCTTTTCCTCACTTCCCTAATCATGGAAGTAGAGTGAGCACAGATTTCTCTTGGGCATACACCGTAAAAGCAAATGAGAATGTATTTGGAGAGATTTGAGTTGTTGGAGAGCATTATCATAACATATATGCACATACAAATAGACACACTTTAGTTCCCTCTGTACATTGCCAGTCTAACAAAGAGGGAAAGTGTCAAGTTAAAAAAATGTGTAATTCCACTCCTCCCATTATTCTTAAGATCAAAGCCGTTTCTCCCACACGGAGCCTCACCAGCTTCACCGTGACTGGTTCTGACAGCTTGCCATTGGAAAGGGGCTTTGCATTTCCCACAGCTGGCGAGCTCACACTTCAAGCCTTCCATGGGAGTGACTCGATGCTGGCCTCAGGGAAGGCCTCAGACGGCTTTCAAATGGACCCCATCAAATCCCTCTTGTGTATCCTCTTCCCCACAAATTGCTTTGGTGTTTAATTGTGGAAGCCATGTGTGTTTTAGGGAAAATTGAACCCATATGCTTGTGACTTATTTGGACTGAGCTCATCACATTGTTGTTTTCAAGCAGCGCTCATTGTCCAGGAAGAATCCCCAAGGGCCTCTTCATATACGGCCCCATGCTTGTCAGCGTCTCTCAGGCAGGAAGTTTTCTCAGCCTTGCAAAACCCACTATCCAGATTCTAGAGGCCACTTTTCCCTTCCACCATAACTATTTCAGTTAAGAAGAGCAGCCTTCTCGGGGCCTGAGGAGGTGTCTCGCTTGGTGAAGTTCCCACTGGGAGAGTGGTAGGACCTGAGTTAAGATCTCCAGCAATCACGTAAGAAGCTGAGGATATTGGCCTCAGTCTATAACCCCACCCCTCAGCAGGCAGGTAGAGACAGGCGTATCCCTGGAACTCACGGCAAGTCAGCCTAGCTAATAGCTGAGGTCTAAGTTAAGAGAGTGACTCTGTCTCACAAAATAAGATCACACTCTCCTCCATATGCCTGCATACGTACAGTGGCATACACGAACACTCTTTAGCCTTCTTGTATGGAAGTTAGACTAGAAGATATCTTAATGAAGGTTTCCTAAATGTCTCCCATGGAAAAAGGCAGGATAAAAAAATAATTAGGTTAACAAGTCTCTTTTACTGATTTCTCAAGATCCTCAAAAATAATAAAAATAAAAAGAAACAAACACACACACACAAAAAAAAACCGGTGCCAAGTTTTCTTAGCACCGTTCCTTCTTCCAGCAAACACTGAATGAATATCTACTAGCAGCACGTTACAGCTCTGAGCCATCTCTCCTGCCCCCAATTTTGACTTATCTCAATCTAGCCTGGACTTTTTCTGTCAAACTAGATCAGTTGATAACGTCTTTTTTTCTTTCTAATCTTATTTTAAATAAAGATATTTTTGTTTAACCTGAAAATGATGCTATTGCCTAGGGATCCCTCATGGGACTGTGCAGAATTAGCATAAAATAATTAAGATGTATGTTTTAATTTAGAAATACATTCCAGAATCACTTGGCAGGGACTCTGAGAAGGGTCTTTCATGTTAACCAGCGAGAGTGGACCAGGGTTATCCGGATAACCCATGATAGAGTCTGGCCTTCACTGCCAATGCCACCATGTGGTCTCAGATGAGACTAACCTGCTGAACCTCAATTGTAGGGAACCCTGAGGCCAGCTATTTAACTTTATCAAAAGTAATTAGAATAAAAACAAATCTGCGCTTAGCATCTTTAGATAGATGTGACATCCATCTGAATGTTTATCCATCTGAATGTTTAAACAAGAGGGAAAGGATGGTATCTGTTTGGCTTCAAAGTTTGGTACCCATTGGTGGGACACTGTAGCCTCTCAGTGCTAGCATGTAAGGCCATGAATCGACTTAAGCGAGGTGATGTTTGAATTGAGTTTTGCAAAATAAAGAGAATGTCACAAACAGCATAAGGCAAAGAGAGCAGACTACACGGGTGCAGTGGTAAGTACCATCAGGAAAAGTCAATGGTGACAATTATAAATCACATCACTTGGGTCCCTTCTGTCACAAGGAGTAGGAACACAGGAAACGACAAATTTTGTCCATGCCATCCTTGAAGTGCAGGGCTTCGCACTTTAATCACAGCACATTCAACCCAGCCAAAATCCAGCCATTTGCAATTCCTGTAAGAGTCAGAGCAGAAGAGTCAAAGGGAAATCCCAGCCTCGGGCATCTCCGTATGCCTCTGGAAGCTCTGTATGCCTCCTGCATCTCTGTATGCCTGGTAGTGGGTGAGTTTGTTCTTTTATCTTGCCAAGAGCTAAGATAGAACTCAGTTCATTGCTTGCCTCACTGGGGACTCATAAATCAATCAGAAGAGCCCTAGTCTAGGAAATACACAGAAAAAAGGTGACGAGTGGGCTCAGTCCGTGAAGTGCTTGATGCACAAGGGAGAGGACCTGAGTTCAATTCCAAGCGTCTGTGTAAAACGCCTATATCCCAGCATGCACATGTAATCCCACACTAGACAGGAAGAGTCACAGGATGCCCGGTGCTCACTGGCTACCCACCAGAGCCAAATTGTTAAGCTCTGGGTTTTAAATATATAAATAAATAAACAACACGGAGAGCAATAGAGAAAGTCATATCAGATCCTGAACTCTGATACTTACGTGAGCAAACCCCAACATGTGCACTCATAAACATAAACATATACAAACTCACAGGATGGCACACTGGAAATGTAATAAGCACTAAGTTCAAAACATAACTTAAGAGTAGTCCCATTTTTAACAAATGTGTAACTCCTATTTCTGGATGTGACTTGGAGCAAATTCCCACAATGAAATTGACCATGTGTCCAAGTTCAGTGACAGCTCAGAAGGCAGGTTTCTGAGTTACCTGGAAGTTAATAGAGCTGACTTTAAACGTTTACATAACAGGGATAGCGGTAAAATCTGATAAACGGTAGATTTATCTGAATGATAAAATTGCAAATGATTATAATTAACAATGTGTAATAGCTACCATTAATAATTACAGTTATTACTAAATTAATTTTATTACTGCCCACCTCACATTTACACTTAAATTTAAAATATAAGGTTCAATTTGAAGAGGCAAGTAATAATTATAATAACAGTAAAATCCTGTCTTGAAGGATCTCATTATACTGAAGAGTAGATATCCCGCTGCTCAAATAATAGCTACCATATGCATATTAATATACAGCCATCCACTGTCTCTAATTTAAGTGCAGCCTAATGTGAAGGTGCTGGATATGATGCCTACCACAAAATCCTAAAGGCTTTTCCTAGTTTGCAAAAATAATCATTAAAACCTCATTTTGTTATAGACACAAGAGAACCTACTGCAGTAAATTATTGGGATTACCTCCCCATGAAAAAAGGAGGGAGACGGGGAGGAAAGCAAGAAGGGGGAATGGAGAGAGGAAGGAAAGGGAGGGCGAGGGATGAAAAGAGGGAGAAAGAGAAGAGAGATGGGGGGAGGAAAGGAGGGAAGGGAGGGGAGGGAAGGAAGTAGGGAGAGAGGGAATGAGGGAGGGAGGGAAGAAGTGAGGGAGGAAGAGAAGTAAACTCAAATATTCATCAATGGGTTACGTGTTAAATAATGGTGTGTTTGCCCTTTAGTCTACAATATGTGCACTATGTGTGCATGCTTATGCCGCACACACCACGGGGTGCATTGGAGATTAGAGGACTATCTGTATGAATCAGCATTCTGCGTCTACCATATGGGCTCTGAGGATTAAACTCAGGTTGTCAGGCTTGGCAGCAAAGCACCCTTACCTGCTGAGCCATCACACAGGCCCCCGATGCTTAATCCTAATTGTCAAATTTGATTGGATTGTCAGACCTAAGAAATTGGCAAGCCATGTCTTTGCACGTGTCTTTGAGAATTTTTCTGTGAAATGAATTAACTAATTAGCTAGCAGGGGAAGACCCTATAAATGTCAGGTGCTCATCTCATTAGCTAGAATCCCAGAAAAAATAACAGAAGGCTAGGGAGAAAGCTTCAGAATACCTCCTTCTGTTAATGGCCATGCTATGTATTACTCTGCCCCACCACACCTCCCTGCCATCATGGACTGCCACTCTGAATCCATGAGATGGAATAAATCTTTCCTCCCGTACATCGTGGATCTCTCTGATATTTGGTCACAGTGATAAAAATTAACTAGTGCACCCATGGAAAATAATGGACTTTAAGTTAGTAAGCCACACCACTATGTTTCTCTTGTTAAAGATTCTTTTTATGTTATTACATGAAAAATCAGACAAAGTCATCTACGCTGTCATGTATTCCATTTATGTTGAAAACTGAAGAAGAAAGGGGAATGAAGAAAGGGAAGAGAAAGAAGGTTAAGAGGAAGGGACATAAAAAGGAAGGAAATGCAGAGGTAGAGGGAGGGAGGGAGAAA